>NC_141876.1:297952080-298103080 GCF_056163025.1 Triticum urartu
ATTTGAATGGAACTAACCCGGACTGACACTGTTTTCAGCAGAATTGCCATGGTGTTGTTTTATGTGCAGAAAACAAATATTCTCGGAATGACCTGAAACTCCACGGAACATCTTAGAAAAAATAATAAAAAATCCTCGCCAAATATGAAGACCAAGGGGCCCACATCCTTCTCACGAGGGTGGGGGGGCGCCCCCCCTAGGACGCGCCCCCTACCTCAAGGGCCCACTGGATGCCCTCCGACGCCAACTCCAACTCTATATATTTGCTTTCGGAGAGAAAAAATCAGAGAGAAGAAATCATCGTGTTTTACGATACTGAGCCGCCGCCAAGCCCTAAAACCTCTCGGGAGGGCTGATCTGGAGTGCGTTCGGGGCTCCGGAGAGGGGGATTCGTTGCCGTCGTCATCATCAACCATCCTCCATCACCAATTTCATGATGCTCACTGCCGTGCGTGAGTAATTCCATCGTAGGCTTGCTGGACGGTGATGGGTTGGATGAGATTTATCATGTAATCGAGTTAGTTTTGCTAGGGTTTGATCCCTAGTATCCACTATGTTCTGAGATTGATGTTGCTATGACTTTGCTATGCTTAATGCTTGTCACTAGGGCCCGAATGCCATGATTTCAGATCTGAACCTATTATATTTTCATGAATATATGTGAGTTCTTGATCCTATCTTGCAAGTCTATAGTCACCTACTATGTGTTATGATCCGGTAACCCCGAAGTGACAATAATCGGGACCACTCCCGGTGATGACCATAGTTTGAGGAGTTCATGTATTCACTATGTGCTAATGCTTTGTTTTGGTTCTCTATTAAAAGGAGGCCTTAATATCCCTTAGTTTCCAATAGGACCCCGCTGCCACGGGAGGGTAGGACAAAAGATGTCATGCAAGTTCTTTTCCATAAGCACGTATGACTATATACAGAATACATGCCTACATTACATTGATGAATTGGAGCTAGTTCTGTGTCACCCTATGTGATGACTGTTACATGATGAACCGCATCCGACATAATTATCCATCACTGATTCGGTGCCTACGAGTTTTCCATATATTGTTTCTCGCTTATTTACTTTCCCGCTGCTACTGTTACAGTCACTACAAAATACCAAAAACATTACTTTTGCTGTCTTTACTTTTGTTGCCGCTACCACCACTATCATATTACTTTGCTACTAAAAACTTTGCTGCAGATACTAAGTTTCCAGGTGTGGTTGAATTGACAACTCAGCTGCTAATACTTGAGAATATTCTTTGGCTCCCCTTGTGTCGAATCAATAAATTTGGGTTGAATACTCTACCCTCGAAAGCTGTTGCGATCCCCTATACTTGTGGGTTATCACGTCTAGCAAGGGAAACTACCACCGTAGAGGTCCTTACTTTGATGGCACTAATTTTGCTAGTTGGAAGCATAAGATGAAAATGCATATTCTTGGACATAATCCCGCCATTTGGGCTATTATGTGTGTTGGCTTGCAAGGTGAATTCTTTGATGGGAGAGAACCAAATCGTGGAGCTACCGCGGATGAGTTGAAGATGCTACAATACAACGCTCAAGCTTGTGATATCCTCTTCAACGGATTATGCCCCGAAGAATTCAACAAAATCAGCTGTCTTGAGAATGCAAAGGAAATTTGGGATACTTTTATTGATATGCACGAAGGTACCGACTCCGTTAAGGAATCCAAGTTGGATGTGCTTCAAATTCAACTTGACAAGTTCAAAATGAAGGATGGTGAAGGCGTCACTGAGATGTACTCTAGGCTTGCTCTTATCACAAATGAGATTGCCGGCTTAGCAAGTGAAGAGATGACCGACAAATTCATCATCAAGAAGATCCTAAGAGCCTTGGATGGAAAATACGATACCGTATGCACATTGATCCAAATGATGCCAAATTACAAAGATCTCAAGCCAACGGAAGTCATTGGAAGAATTTTTGCTCATGAGATGTCACTCAAGGATAAGGAGGAACTTCACAACAAATCAAGTGGTGCTTACAAAGCTTCATGCGAAGCCCCCACATCATCAAATGAGAAATAAACCTTCAATGAAGAATTGAGCCTAATGGTGAAGAACTTCAACAAGTTCTACAAGAATAGAAGAAAAGAGAGAAGTTCCAAGTCAAGGTCCTACAATGACAAAAGATCTTCTAGTCGAGAGCGAAACTGCTACAATTGTGGAAGACCCGGACACTACTCCAATGAGTGTACGGCTCCCCATAAGAGAAGAGAAGATTCTCCCAAAAGAAGAAGTAGAAGAGAAGAATCACCATCAAGGGAGTGAAGGAGTAGGGATGATCGATATGAACAAAGACCCTCACAGAGAAGCAATGATTCGGAAAGGAAGGACAAGTCATCAAGAAGCTAGACAAAACGAAGACATCAAGCTCATGTTGGTGAATGGGTATCCGGCTCCGACTCCGACAATGACTCCGAGAGAAGCTATCACTCCGACTTCGAATATACTCAAGATGAAGGTGTCGCCGGTCTAGCACTTGTGTCAACCAACTCCTACGACATATTTGATTCACCAAATGATGGAATTGGAAGATGCTTCATGGCCAAAGGTCCAAAGGTATCACACCCCGAGTATGTTGATTTCAATAGTGATGAAGATGACTTGTTAGGTGATGATGATTTACTTGTTGACAACTATAGTGATGAATACTATGATGAAACGAATGACAATGATAAGGAGAAGATTGAGTCTCTAACTAAAGAACTAAACACTCTTAAGTTAGCTCATGAAACTATCTTAGGAGATCATCGAGAACTTTTAAGGACTCATGAGAAATTACATTTTGAAAAGCTCAACCTTGAGCAAGAGCATGAGTTCTTAAAGGCAATCAATGATGATCTTCGCAAGAAAAGTTCTTCTTACATTGCCAAGCGTTTACTCTTATCCACTTACATGCCTCAAGTCAATTCTAGTAACAAGAACAAGAAAGATTCTTCTTCTAGTAGTAACAATAATCATGCTAAATCCAATATTGTTGCTTCTAGTAGTTCTCTTGATTCCACTAATGATTCTCTTAGCCAAGTTACACTTGAGCAAGAAAATAGCTTATTGAAGGGAATTATAGAGAAAGGTGTTTACAAGAGCCTTGCCGGGAGTAAGCAATTCGAGGAAATTGTACGCAAGCAAGGAAGGCACCGGAAGAATCAAGGTATTGGTTTTGAACGAAAGTTCGATGCCAATGGAGTTGAGTGGGAAGAAGATCAATACCCCAAGACGAAGTTTGTTCCTCAACAAGAGAAGTATGATCCTACTTCATCCAAAGGGACACAAGCTCAAGATAATCTTCCACCACAAGACCACAAGCAAAAAGGCAAGGACAAGCTTCAAGAGGAAATTGATGCATTTGAAGAAGCTCCTAAGGCCTTGGTTAAGTGGGTTCCCAAGACTACATCAAGTTCCACTTCATCGGGTACAACTACAACTCCGAGGATTGCCATCAAGATGGTGTGAATCCCGAAGAAGAAGAACTAGAGAGTTCTTGAGGGTGACTCCGCCAACATACTTCACTCGTATCATTTTGGCAAGAACAAGTGCAATCAACTTCCACATCTTGCACTAGTTCAAGGAGTCACAAACCCTCTTGTTGGTAAGACAAGGGACAAGGTAACCTAAAGCTTTCATAGACATCATCTTGTGTGTGCATCACTCTATGTCTATGGATATCCTTGTTTGTTCCTTGTGGGACTAACCCGTGTAGGTATTGAAAGTGCAACTCACTCCAAAGGATAGCTCCAACTGATCTACATCAACATAGAGCATCCACATCTTCAACACCTACATGAAGTCATCATCAACAAAACCCAAGGTTAGTCCATCCCTCTTAGGGGGGATCTCACATCTAGGGGGAGCTTTACTCTAAGAATTGAGTTAAAGCAACTCTAATGGTGTGAACACAACAATGCTTTATGTAAAAGTGGTAACCCCACTTATGCTTAAACGATGAGTATGACCTATGATCAAATGTTCTCATTTGACTCCTGAGTCAATATACTCATATATAGATGACCTAGTCATCGCCAATTGCTTGATAGATGCTAGAATTGTTTGTGCATGCTTTGCCACATATTTCATTTGCCATTTTATTGTGTGAGCATGTTGGTTGCATAATTTACTCATTCGAGGACATCCACTTGTTGTTTTGATTGATTGGTTTCCTTTTTCTTTTGGCCAAGTGGATGGACAAGAATGCCTAAGAACCTTCTCTAGCTATCTATGATTTTCTCGTCTCAAACTCTATTCATGCTGCATCACAAAATTTGATCAAGTCAGATCCGAACCACTCTGTGTGAGGAGCACTCGGAGTCCCCGATTCGTCATAGACTTAAACTTCCAAAACTTCTTTGTGCGTTTCGGTCTGACCGATTCACCCATTTCGGTCATACCGAGATCACTAAGTCGATCTAGGTTTTCAATCTCGGTGCAACCAATTTGAACTCTTCGGTCACACCGAGTTGCAGTAACTGCTTGCAGTTATGCATCTCGGTGCCACCGAGTTGTTCCACTCGGTCACACCGACAGGGTCGGGCTATATATGTCCACGGGTCAAATTTTGGAAAACTTTCCGAACCTCCTCGACCTGCGCTTAGCCCGCTCTGCCTCCAGGGTCTCCGAATCGTCTTCCTCTTCGCCAGCCGCCTCATGCCGCTGGTCTCCGCCGCCGTCAACGGGAATCATCCTCGCCATTGCCGCCGTAGCGAGTTCATCGCCGAACTAGGGTATGAGCTTGATCGCTGTGCTATCTCTATCTGATTCCTAGCACATTGTGTTCGCCATGTATCTTGCCACAATTGAGATCATTCTTATCCAGTCAAAACACTCCATAGTTTAGTCGTGAATTGAAAATTTAGGGTTAGGTTTCCGCCGAAACCATTTTGGACCCACCGAGTTGTGGAACTCGGTACCACCAATTCGGCTCAGGCCATTGCACATGTGATTCTCGGTCTGACCGAGAATTGCAAATCGGTGTGACCGAGTTCAGGACTTTGTGAAACCCTAGCAGTCTTGGTGCCACCGAACTGTGACTCGGTCTGACCGAGTTCACTAGTTTAGGTTCCAACAGCTGCTTCGGTATCACCGAGTTTTCAAATCGGTAGATCCGAAATGCTTTCTGTGGAAAACTAAAACTAAGTTTTTGACTCATTCCTTTGCAAAAACCTCTGCATTTTATGATGCTCATCCACTCTATCTCATCTATAATCTATTCACAAGGTCTGCTGTCAGTGTTTGCAATATGTCTGATCAGAGTGACAGCCAGAATAAGTCAGAGGAGCAGGTTCACTTGAGTGAGGGCACTAGTCCCTCTAGCAGCTCAGATGATGGCAGCAGGAGCACCCCGAGCAACTTACCCAAAGCTACCACCGGGGCCAGCAAGAAAAGAATTTCAGAGTCAGACGATGAAGACTATGTGGCTGAGGAAGAAGAAACCACCTCAAAGAGAAAAGTCCTGAAGAAGGAATATGGCACAACTACTGCCACCAAGCCAGGCATGAAGCAAAAGGTTCCTGCCAAGGGAATTCCAATGTCTAAGGCCAGAGCATCTACTCAAGAGACTTTGGGATCTGCACCCAAAGAGCAGGTTGTGGCAGAGAAGAAGAGGAAAGAGAGGGTCAAAAAGACCACTACTGGAGTGCTTGGGAAATCCTCAATCATGAGAGATTCTGAAGAGGAAGAGGAAGAAGATGCTGCACCAGCACCCAAAGCTCAGAAGCTTATGGGTGATGCCATCAGGGAAGGGGCTATTCCATCTAAGCCTAAGACTGCTCCAAAGGTTGCTGCTCCAGCTCCAAAGCCAAAAGCAAAGAGGAGCACCAGGAACATCCCTACCGAGGAGAAGAACAAGGCCCCAGTGCCTGAAGCTGAAATGGAAGAAGAAGATGATGAGTCACATGTCATGAGGAAGTTGAAGCCAAAAATTCCAGATCACAATGATGCTCATCCAGTTGCAGAGAACATGAAGATCAGGAAGGACTCAGGTCTAAGGCTATGGAGAGAGTCTGATCCATATGCCACCAGGAGAAGGACTGCTGTGGACTACAAGTTCCATACAAAGGAACAGCAGGATTTCTATGAGACAGTGTTGCTTGACAAGAAGCCCATAGTGTGTGACATGAGATGGGTCGACTGGGACTACATCAAAGAGAATGATGAACATTATCCAGGTGTGTATGACAGTTTCAAGGCTTGTGGAGTTGATGAGTTTGTGGCTCAGAAGCTCACAAAATGGAATGATGAGCTCATCATGCATTTCTACTACACAACTCACTTTTACCCAGATGGAAGGATTGTCTGGATTTCTGAAGGTACAAGGTACCAGTCCACGGTTGCTGAATGGGCGAAGTTGATCAATGCTCCAAAAGAGAGTGAAGATGACTTGGATGTCTATGCCAACAAGAAGAAGGATCACAACTCCATGGCACACATGTAAAGGAGATCCCAGATGCTGCTCTTGAGACACACAAGTTTGGATCTGTACATTACCTTCTGTCAGGCTTGCCAACTATCAACTAGATCCTCAGGCACACTCTCTTGCCAAAGTCAGGTGATCACAAGATGATCAGAGGCCATGCAATAAACTTTGCTTCATATCTTTGATGTCCCACAGAAGTTCAAAGTCATGAGCCTTATAGTTGAAACTATCAAGAGGACAGCTGCAGATCAGAAGAGGAGTTGTGGGTATGCCCCACAGATCCAGTAGCTGATCAACTCCAAGATGGGCACTGGTACATATCTGCTAGACAAGGAGCACATGCCTATCTACCCAGAATTTGAGGACAACACTGTGGTGATGAATTAGGATGAACCATCTTCTGTGCATGCACAAGCCAACAAGGAAAAGGCAAAGGCTTAAAAGGCTGCAAGGATGCCAACTACTGAAGAAGCATCTCAGTATATTCTGAAGAGCAAGCAAGATCGGCTTGGCAACTTGATTGCATCCACTCTAAGGATTGAGAAAGGGCTGGCCACCCTGACTCAAAACCAGGAGAGCTTGGAGAGGATCGTGGAGCAAAAGTTCTATGACTTGGATGTGAAGGTAACTGAGATTCAGTCTGTTGTGGAGCAACTTCAGGATGATATGCAGGAGAGGAAGGGCAAGACAACCACTGATGCATTTGCCAGAGTGCCTAGAGCTCAGAGATCTGCTGTAGTGCCAGTTCCAGACACCAGAGCCACTTCATCCGCACCAGCTACAGCTTCAGTGCCACCAGCTCCAGCACCTACCCCAACAGCTCCATCTACTTCGACTGAAGCCTTCGTTCTTGAAGTTCTCCGGATACCACCACCTGAAGACCAATCCTGAGAGACGTTTTAGTGCTACGAATTTTCTATGAACTTTTTCGTAACTTGTTGCCAAAGGGGGAGAAAAATGTATAGATCATAGGCTTCGAGAGAGAGAGAGTTTGCTTTTGTTCTCTCTTGTCTTCTTGGTTGAACTTTGTTTGTCTTTTGATTGCTTGAGATACTATGCTATTATCTGTGAGACATTGATGATCATGTGGTTGATCATAAGCTACACTTATGCTTGTTAGATGATATTATCTTACTTATCCTTATATGATCATTCACTTTGCTTTGTGATGAGTGCATGTATTTAATTCTTATCATTTTGAGCGCTCCACCAAGATGTATGTGACATGGAAGAGTAACCTATGATCTTAACTCATTGTGCATTTGCAGTCCAAAGCAAATCTTAAGATATGCACAAATTTAGGGGGAGCTCTTGCTTTTCACATACTTCTCAAAGCGACAATATCTTTCACTCTTATTATCATTTGTCGAAGCTTTGATCTATATGTTGTCATCAATTACCAAAAAGGGGGAGATTGAAAGTGCAACTATCCCTGGGTGGTTTTCGTAATTCCTAACAACATATAGCTCATTGAGCTAACATTATTCCAAGATTAATATTTCAGGAAAAGCTCAATGAATGGCATGGCATGGATGAGGAAAGTGGATCCCTCAAAATTCTAAGGACAAAAAGTTTGGCTCAAGCTTGAAGCTCAAGACTCTACATTTTATATTTTAGTGATCCAAGATCACATTGAGTCTATAGGAAAAGCCAATACTATCAAGGAGGGATGGGGTGTTGCATAATGTCTTGCTTGCTCAAAATGCTTAGTGATATGCTCCAAAACCCTCAACTACCTTCCCACACCCACATATGACCTAAACCAAAAGTCAAACTCGGCCCCACTGATTCTTTCTATCCGGCGCCACCGAGTTTCAAATGTCATAGCCACTGCCACAAACCCTAGGCAAATCAGTCTCACCGATAGGGATCTCGGTCTCATTGAGATGAGATTGTAATCTCTCTGTTTCCCTTCGTAACGTTTCGGTCTTACCGAGATGAGCGATCGGTCCCACCGAGATTGCATTGTAAACTCTCTATTTCCCTTTTGTAACATTTCGGTCTCACCGAGATGAGCGAATCGGTCCCACTGAGTTTACCTGACCAACTCTCTGGTTAGCTTATTACCAAAATCGGTCCTACCAAGTTTGTATAATCGGTCATACCGAGATTACGTTATGCCCTAACCCTAACCATATCGGTCCTACCGAGTTGCATCTCAGTCCCACTGAAAATCCTAACGGTCACTAGGTTTGCTGAATCGGTCCGACCGAGTTTAACCATTCGGTCCCACCGAGTTTGGAAAATTGTGTGTAACGGTTAGATTTTGTGTGGAGGCTATATATACCCCTCCACCCACTCTTCATTCGGGGAGAGAGCCATCAGAACATACCTACACTTCCAATACACATTTTCTGAGAGAGAACCACCTACTCATGTGTTGAGGCCAAGATATTCCATTCCTACCATATGATTCTTGATCTCTACCCTTCCCCAAGTTGCTTTCCACTCAAATCTTCTTTCCACCAAATCCAAATCCTGTGAGAGAGAGTTGAGTGTTGGGGAGACTATCATTTGAAGCACAAGAGCAAGGAGTTCATCATCAACACACCATTTGTTACTTCTTGGAGAGTGGTGTCTCCTAGATTGGCTAGGTGTCACTTGGGAGCCTCCAACAAAGATTGTGGAGTTGAACCAATGAGTTTGTAAGGGCAAGGAGATCGCTTACTTCGTGAAGATCTACTGCTAGTGAGGCAAGTCCTTCGTGGGCGATGGCCATGATGGGATAGACAAGGTTGCTTCTGCGTGGACCCTTCGTGGGTGGAGCCCTCCGTGGACTCGCGCAACCGTTACCCTCCGTGGGTTGAAGTCTCCATCAACGTGGATGTACGATAGCACCCCCTATCGGAACCACGACAAAAACATCCGTGTCTCCAATTGCGTTTGAATTCTCTAAACCCTTCCCTTTACATTCTTGCAAGTTGTATGCTTTACTTTCCGCTGCTCATTGACTCTTTGCATTCTTGCTTGAATTGTGTTAAGATTGCTTGACTTGTGCTAAGATAGCTGAACTCTGTCAAAGACTAAAATTGGGAAAATGATAGATTTTTAATTGGTCAAGTAGTCTAATCACCCCCCTCTAGACATACTTTCGATCCTACAAAGATGCTTGAAGATGCTAAACTTCGATATGCTAGGATTTCCCCTTCTCTTGTGGCATTCTGCAGTTCAGTCCATGGATCCTACCCATTCCATTGATATCGATGCATATGTAGTGTAGATCATTGCTTGCGAGTACTTTGGATGAGTACTCACTATTGCTTTGCTCCCTCTTTTCCCCCTTTTCCATTCTTCTCGGATGTTGCAACCAGATGTGGATCCTAGGAGCCATATGCTATCATCGACAATGACTACTACTACACTAAGGGTGCCTACTACTACGTGGAGGTCACTGACGACTAGGAGTAGTTATGATGCGGATCATCCCAAGGTTATCCCCATGGACCTACCTACGTCTCCTACGACACCACTTGTACCAATGACAAGAGCCCGAGCAAAGGCTATCAAAGATAAGGTTAACTCGCTTCTCTCCGAACTACCACTTTCTATACTTGAGACATGGATGCTACCTCAAGCGAAAACACTATGTGTAATCAGGTACTTGGAGGAAAGCCAAGGAGCAGCTACATCCAACGGACAAGACGGCGAGGACACCAAGTACCAAGAAGAAGAGCTGCAACTAAAGCTATAGCCACCGGATGACCGGCCATCACCGGACGTCCGGCACTTGAAGCCCCAGCCTGTCCAGGCCCCGGCCAATGCAAGCTACAGCGAGAAGACGTCCGGCCAGGACCGGACGACCGGCGTCCCCACACCCGAGCCGAAATAGCGGACGTCCAACGCGACCGGACGACTGGCGACCGGACGAACGTCCATCTCCGGAAATCCGGTGCCTCCTCAACCGAGCCAGAACGAGCGGAAGTCTGGCGACCACCGGACGTCCGGACGCCCACGAGCCACCGGACGACCGTAAGCCACCAGACGTTCGGTACCTGTCTACGGACAGTTCTGGACCCGAGGCCCATGTACCCCTTCACTTCGCCCCCATTTGCACTATGACTATAAATAGACCTCCTCCTCCTCCTAGTTAGGGTTAGCGTTGTGTTAGCTCATATGTGAGATAGAGCTTCGCTCATCCATCCAGATCTATTCCATTGCGAGGGACCTTCACCTCTTCGGAGAAGATCCACCTTGGATACAAGACCCCTTCACGGGAATATCCCTTGCGGATTCAAGACCTCCTCACGGAGAAGAACCGGATACCTTATGTATTGTCCTTTGTTCGATTTGGATCATGTATCTCTTTGTGTTTCGAGGATCTAGCATATGTGTGACCTAATCTTGTTGGTTTGAGTGATTCTCTCGTGTTCTCCCTCATGTTTCCTCTCGTGTCCTTCGTGCCCCTCATAGGGATCCACTCCTTTCGTGAAAGATCGGTCGTATAGGGTTCCACCCTACATCATCTTGGTATCAGAGCTAGGTTGATCACGATTTCGGAGCCTCCCCTTGTTGTTTTCTGGCCTAATTTTGTTGTGTCCTTCCCCAATTTCAAAAATCCCCACCAAAAATAGCCCCAACTTTTTTTGTGATTTGTTGGTGTGATGAAGTTTTGTTGGATTTGATCCATATATTTGCTTTGCCATGAGTGGATCTACCTTTTCCCCATCATCCCCACCTTCTCCATCCACAAAATCGCCCGGATTTGACCGATTTTGCCTCCACCACCATGAATCCTAGCTGTTCATCCCGTGACCGAAACCGCCCAGGCACCAGACGTACGTAAGTCACCGGACATCTGACGACCAGACGATCGCTCCACCACCGGAAGTCCGCCATTTCCTGACAAAACTGAAAAATTCAATTCGGTCATCACCAGTTCTCCACTTCCACTTCCAATTGCTATCTTGACGTAACCCAATACCACACTCACTTTCCGCAACCACCATTGCTTACTTTCTTCGCACCCCGACACAATTTTGCCACAATTTTGCCTTGAGAATTTGAGTTGCGGTTCACATTTCCTAACGTGTTTCGGCTACTTAGGGACGCTTCGACATCAACATCACCGACGCTCATCTTTGCCATGGATTCGTCATCGACAACAACCACTCCACCATTTTGACACCATACCATAAGCAAGAACGGTAACCTCATGTTGGTATCGTGATACACCATCATTATACAATTTTTCCATTGCATTGATAGCCATCATAGCCTAATTTTGTGTATCTTACCCATCGAGACTAGCCTTCGTTATTGCCGGCAACGTCACTTATGCACATTAGTGGTCATACTTCCCATAGCATACATACCATATCACTGTGGTGCATATCTTGGTATCATCTTTTGTGTCACAACGTTGTCATCGCATACACAATTGCTATCTTGGTTCGTCAAGCATTGCATGAGAAAAGAGCTCCAAAGAGAAAGAGCCAAACAAGCTTTTAAGCAAAAGGAAAAGATAAGCAAAGAGCTTTTTCAGCAAGAACCATAGCATCATACTACATTAAGATTGTCATACTAGATCATCTTGGATCATATTATCGGAATACCATACATAGAGCATACTTGGGATAGAAGTCATTGCATTTTTGCTTAGTAGGTTGTGCACAAGTCTTCATATCCGCCCATTTTGCAATCCTGCTAGCGTCTCTCTAGTGTTGTGCAACAAGAGCATTTTCGTGGTTTCCACATTTTGGCTCATTCCTTGGTTGCATGACCCCATTTATCTCTCCGCGTGTGAGTTCCCGTGTACCATATTGTGCCATTGGTCTACTTGTTGCATTTGCACATTTGTGAATCTTTTCTAACATTATTGAAGCTCACTAACAATTGCATTAAATTTTGTGCCAACATCCTAACCGAGCTCCACCATAAGCTTTTACTTTTGTAGGTGTGAGAAAACGACAAGAATTCGTACCAATTGTTCTATTTCCTTGTTCCTCATTTGAGTGATCATTGATCCATCTTCAACATCGGTCAAGGTACATTTGGTATAAGTTCTTCTCTTTCTCCCACTCACATATTTGTTTGGAATGATGGATAGGCCAAGTACTTCTACTAACCCACTCTTCATCGAGCAAGATGGTGACATGTCCTCCTACGTCACCAAGACCCACCTGTTTGGTGCACAACAAGATTTGCATCAAGAGCAACAAGCAATGAACGGACGCATTGACAACCTCGCTGTCGGTGTCAAAACCGGCGGATCTCGGGTAGGGGGTCCTGAACTGTGCGTCTAAGGCGGATGGTAACAGGAGGCTGGGGACACAATGTTTTACCTAGGTTCAGGCCCTCTTGATCGAGGTAAAACCCTACGTCCTGCTTGATTATTCTTGATAATATGAGTAGTACAAGAGTTGATCTATCATGAGATCGGAGATGCTAAACCCTAGAAGCTAGCCTATGGTATGATTGTATATTGTCCTATGGAGTAAAACCCTCCGGTTTATATAGACACTGGAGGGGGCTAGGGTTACACAAGGTCGGTTACAAAGGAGGAGATCTACATATCCGTATTTCCTAGCTTGCCTTCCACGCCAAGTAGAGTCCCATCTGGACACAGGACGAAGTCTTCAATCTTGTATCTTCATAGTCCAATAGTCCGGCCAAAGGATATAGTCCGGCTGTCCGGAGACCCCCCAATCCAGGACTCCCTCAGTAGCCCCTGAACGAGGCTTCAATGACGATGAGCCCGGCGCGCAGTGTTGTCTTTGGCATTGCAAGGCGGGTTCCTCCTCCGAATACACCACAGAAGAGTTTGAATACAAGGATAGTGTCCGACCCTGCAAAATAAGTTCCACATACCACCGTAGAGAGAATAATATTTCCACGAATCCAATCTGCTGACACGTTTCGGCAACATGACATCATGCCATGGCCCGGTAATTATTTGAACCGTTTTTCCTTATCCAGCCCCGTACATAACGCGAGGCGGTTTCTTGAAACGTCTTGTCAAAGCAGATATCGTGTTCCCCTTATTACGGGATCCTCATTAATACGGATGTGGGTAACCCAACCGTGCCTAGGACTCCTAGATTTTAGGCAAGTCCCAAACGGCCATGAGGAGGACGCTTGATATTCACCCTCTTTATAAAGGGACAAGGCTTTTACTTCTTCCCTCCCATGCTTAATCGAACCCTTCCCCCGCCTCGAGTTCTAACACCCAAAGCCCAGGTCAGGTGCTTCGGACCTTCAATCATGTCTGGATCCAGCCTTCAAGGCCGGTGGATGCCTTCCTCCGTCACGGAGGAGGATATCAAGAAGTTGAGGGAGGCCAGATACTTGACTGCCAAAATTTCGCATAGGCTGCCCACCAGAGGGCAGGTCATCCCTACTCCCGAACCCAACGAGAGCGTTGTGTTCGTCTCCCACTTCCTCCGAGGACTAGGCCTCGCTCTAGATCCTTTTGTTAGGGGTCTTATGTTTTATTACGGGCTGGATTTTCACGACCTAGCCCCGGATTCCCTCCTTCACATCTCGTCATTTATTGTCGTGTGTGAGGCCTTCCTCCGCATTACCCCTCACTTCGGCCTGTGGCTTAAGACCTTTGATGAGCCGAAGATGGTCGAGGGGCAATACGCAGCGTGCGGAGGTGCTCTAATAAGCAAAATTGCTGGAGCTCCATGGCCAAAGGGATCCTTTCCAGAGGTGTCTGGATTGTGGCAACGGTAGTGGTTTTACGTCAGAGCTCCCCGAAGTGCCAAGTGGGTAGCCACCCCCACCTTCTGCTCGGGCCCTCCACCACAAGTGATGGCATGGATCAGCAGGGGGCTGAGCTGGGGCCCAACCAAGGACGTGCCCATACTGCAGAGCCGCATCCGAGATCTCTTCGAGGGAGATTTCAGTATGGTTATGGTGATGCAAGTCATGCTGGTTCGTCGAGTCCAGCCTTGCAAACACCGGCCCCTCCGCATGTGGGAATTCAACCCAGAAGGACCGCGCACTATTCAGAATTTCCTCGGCCTGACGCATGAGGAGATGTATAAATCGTTCTTTGGACCCCAAATAGAGTGTCCGGACACTACCGAGGATGTGGGCCTAAGCAGCAACTGTATCGTGGCCCAAGTAAGTAATCCCATGGCCGAACACACTGTCCTTCTCTTTATCATGACATCATTCTGAAGAATCGCTCTTTGACAAGGACTGGATAACAAAGGCGAAGATGATCCGGTGTTCGGCCCCCCTTCCTGAAGGCTTGGATAATCCGGTGCTGGAAAAGATGCTCGAGCCAGCACCTTGCCTGGTGCCCTCAAAGGAAGATGAAGGTGGAATAAAGAGGGCGAAAGCGGGCCTCCACCGCTACCTATTCCAACCGAGGGAATGAGCATCTCCGTGAGGGTGGACGACCCAGGGGAAGAATCTGACATTCTCTCGCCCCGGGGAAGGAAGAGGACTACCTCTGAAGATCCGAAAACCAAGGTTTCCAATCGGGAGAAGAAATCTCCCCCAGAGGGTCCTGCCTCGGAGGGCACTCTTGCCGCACAATGTCCGCACGGGGGTCGGCCCTCTAACGAGCTGTAAGTAATCAAAAAAGTACTTAATAGTGAAGATATCCCACCTTACTTCTGAGGAAAATAACCGAAGCGTTTATCTTGCAGTTCAGATCTTAGCCCTTCTCAGCAGAGCTCGTCTTCAGGGGATCTTCTTACGGAGATGATGGGGAGCAAAATGCCTCCCCCGGACTCCCCAGCTCAAGAAGCGGGCGACCTTGAAGTGTCGTCGCAGAGGGTCTCTCCGGATCCGGCGAGGCCAGAAGACGATCCTATGGCCACCCGACGTCCCCAGTATCCGGCTCTTGAAGAGAGCAGCCAAAAGAGTCCGGCACCGTCTGGTATGCGGTCAGACGTACTGAGGTATCTGCTAGAGCGAGTGACTATCTCAGAAGAGCACCGTGCGTTGATGGGTACGGTGGTTGAAAGGATTTCATCCGCTGAAAGCGGGTTGCATGAAGCTTTATGAGTCTACTGACGGGTTTTGAGGTACGTGAAATGATGTACATTTTTGACAGTACCGCACATTTTAAGGTGTGCCCTATGTAGATAGTAGCCCCTGAGACTCTGGTTGTCGTCGAGAACGGCGGCAAACAGATGATCGTAGTCCTAGGTAATAACCAGACCACCTTTATGTACAGGTGGTTGAAGCTCCGGTGGCTAGCAGTACTGATGGGTTTGCCGGACTAAAGCGGCAACTGGATGCGGCAGATGCCGACATTGTTCTTGTCAGCAAGCGGCTTGACGAGGCTCAGGGTGAGTGATTTTTGTGGTGATCGTCACATAATAAGAGCAACATGATGCCAGTATCTTTAATATGTTGTGACTGCAGATGGAGCTGCCATCGTGGAGGCCCTTCGGGCGGAGCTTGCCCGAGCCAAGGAGCAAGTAAGGAGTAGTAATGCGGCCGCTCTAAAGGCGGCCGAAGAGTTAAGAGCCTAAAAGGCCGTGCATTGCGAGAGCAAAGAGAAAATGGCCAAGATGGTTGTAAAGTTAAAAGACACTGCCGACCGTTGCCAGCTTCTTCAAGAAGAAAATCGGGCGAAGGCGGCGGACCTGGAAAAGGCCACGATAGCGACCAAAGACACCCGCTCTGCGATGAGAGCGAAGAAGGAGGAGCTGCGTCAAGCTGGGGATATCATGGCTGGGAAACCCTTCATGCCGCGGAGGAAGTTTGGAGATCCTCAGTATGCCCCTCTGGACCGGCTGTGGAGTTCGGCGGACGCATATCTGGACTTGGCGGCGAGTGCTGTCGATGCGGCCGAATACTTTCGAGATCAAACAGATCATGAAGTGGACAAGCTATTTTGGTCACAATTTACTGTTCCAGAGCGTCCGCTTCCATTGACTAATCGGCTTGCCGAATGGGCCGAGCTGAATAGGACTCGCCATGAGGTCGGTTGTGGATCATCTGTGGCCGGAAAGGCCAAAGCCGAACAACTATTTTAGTTTGGTGCAGCAGTTCCTTGGTGCGGTGCCGCGCATTAATGCAATGAAGAGGTCGGCGTGCATAGAAGGCTCGTGGATGGCCCTTGCCCGTGTCAAAACATACTGGGTGGAGATGGATGCCACCACTGTCGCGGCACAGGGTTCGGCCATAGGCCGAGTGGCTGCCGAGCACTATTTTGAAGAAGTTCTTGAAGACGCTCGTTCGATAGAGGCCCAGTGCTCGAAGAATATTATGTTTGAATGACATGTATTCCCATTGTAAAAACAATGTTTTATTAAGTTTATCAAGGCTCTATTTATACTTTTGCTCGAAAGTATTATGATGCCTCATGTGCGGCCGTTTATGTATATATGTATATAACCTGAAAGATTGCAGTCATCGGCTTCAGCCCCCACGCATATAATGCGGGGGTGTTCGCAGAAGACGCATGTTCACACTTGATCCAACGTCTTGGTCCATTAAGGAGGTGATAGCGCAGCAAACTAGGCAACCGGACTATAATGCTTTACCACTTTCACTTAGCTAGAGGAGTTTGAAAGTGGGGCTACTATATAGCCCCTGGTGGCTCCGCACTCATCCGAATTCGGGGTGCGCACATGCCTGGCGGGGAAACGGTCCTTCGTTAAGGCGGAGGAATCCCGAAGATTCCGGTAGGTCATCGAGTGGTTGACCAGTCTCACGCTATATCATGATAGTCAGTTTTCGGCTTTCTCTACTGAGGTGCTCGTCCGGATGAACAAGGGCACAATCGTAATAGTTCTCCTGGTGCCGCCTTAGCCGATAGAGCGTAACGTAAGGCATCAAAACACAGGAGCCGGGCAAACCCAACATTTGACCAAAGACATGATTCGGAGCTGATGCATATAAGGACAAACTCGCGACGCCGAACACTCCCTAAGGTATTCGGTCTTTATGGTGTAAACCGGGCCTAAACAGTGCCCTTTGTAATAAGCCCCTGGTGTCCAGGTACGTGCAATATTCTGACGTGGCCACATGCCAATACGTCAGCATCCTTATCAATTGTACCGAGAATCCAGGGGATGTGTATCAACAAGAGACAGTAAAAAAGGTTTATGCAGGGTCTTAATCTAAAAAGAATCCTTGGAACGGGTCCCTGCTGCACGTCTGCGCCTGTGTCTCCGTTGTGCCGTATCCTGGACGTGTGTAGCACGATGGTCATCTGTAAAAGAGAGGAACTTAGTTGAAAAGTTGTCATGCAAAAAGGTAGGTTGTACTAAAGAAAATATGTACAGTTCAAGATGAGTAAAGTTGAGCCTAATTGCCACTTGTTTGCGCGCATTGAGCCCCTTGTATTGTAATAGGGGTATATCCATCAAACTTGTATCAATTACATATAACTGCGCCAGACTCGTCCAACCGTGTTCGTGGTCTTAACGACCTGTCAGATGCTTTAGTAAGTGAGGCCGTTTAGTGTGCGGCTGCCGAGGCAGCCGCACGGCCTTCTGCACGCAAGGAGCGCTCAGTATTTCCATTTATTGTAATGATGCCACGTGGATCGGGCATCTTAAGCATGAGGGATGCGTAATGCGGTATTGCGTTAAAGCGAGTGAAAGCTTCGCGTCCGAGTAGTGCTTGATAGCCGCTTTGGAACGGAATGATGTGGAAGGTTAATTTTTCGCTGCGGAAGTTATCGGGGAATCCGAATATAACCTCTAGTAGTAGGGAGCCTGTGCAATGGGCTTCTGGGCCTGGCGTTACTCCTTTAAAGGTAGTGTTGCTATGGCTAATTTTTGCTGGATCTATCCCCATCTTGCGGACTGTGTCCTGATATATTAGGTTTAGGTTGCTGCCGCTGTCCATCAGGACTCGTGCGAAATGGTATCCGTCAATTATTGGGTCTAATACCAAGGCAGACCATCCTGCACGCCGAACACTTGCTGAGTAATCCTGATGGTCAAAAGTGATCGGTTGGGACGACCAGTGGCAGAACTCCACGGTAATAGGCCCTGGGGCATGTGTCTCTGGGAGTGCCGCTTTGTTTCTCCCCTTTATCACGTATAACATGTTGACTGTTTTCACTTCGGGTGGGAATTTCTTCTGTTCCCTAGTGCTTTGCTTGCGAGGCTCGTCCTCGTCTTCGCTTGGTGTATCCTGCCCCTTATGTTCGGCATTGAGCTTGTCGGACTGCTTGAAGACCCACCATTCTCTATGGGTATGATTTGCAGGTTTGTCGGGGGTACTATGGATCTGACATATTTGGTCCAGAATCTTGTTTAGGCTGGACAGTTCATCTCTGTTGCCTTTGGAGGGCGGCTTTTGCTGACCTGGCCGAGAGCTTCTGAATCCGGCGTTTACTGCTGTGCTCTTCGGGCTGTCTTCTTTATTCCGGTGCTTGTTTTTGCTGCGTCGTGATTTCCCGTTTCCGCCCCTAACTTTCGGATGTACTTGGGTCGCTGGTGCTGCATCGGGCTAACCAGCTGTCCTCGCCCGCGCCAAAGCGGGTCATGAGGCTTGTTAATGCTGCCATTGTTCTCGGCTTTTCTTGGCCGAGGTGTCTGGCGAGCCATTCGTGTCGAACACTGTGCTTGAAAGCTGCTAAGGCTTCGGCGTCCGGACAGTCTACTATTTGGTTCTTCTTAGTGAGGAACCTGTTCCAAAGCTTTCGGGCTGACTCTCCGGGCTGTTGAGTTATATGACTTAAATCGTCTACATCCGGTGGTCAGACATAGGTCCCTTGAAAATTTGCCCGAAAGGCGTCTTCGAGCTCTTCCCAGCTTCCAATGGAGTTTTCGGGGACGCTTTTAAGCCAGTGCCGAGCTGTCCCTTTGAGCTTGAGGGGTAAGTACTTGATGGCGTGGAGATCGTGTCCTCGAGCCATGTGGATATGGAGGATATAGTCCTCAATCCAGACCCCAGGGTCTGTTGTTCCGTCATACGCCTCTATGTTTACGGGTTTGAATCCCTCTGGAAATTCATGGTCCAGCACCTCATCGGTGAAACATAGGGGGTGTGCGGCACTCCTGTATTTGGGTGTACCGTGGTGTTCGGATGTTTGTTGTGCTGTATTGCATACTGGAGCGCGCTTACGTGGCCCGTATATGGATCTGGTTGCGCCGTCCTTTTGATGCGAGCCCTCGCGTGGATCGCGTACTGGCTTATGTGCGGCGTCGTTTGCCGCTCTATATTGGTCGCGAGGTCGTCTATCCGACCGGATGGCCGTTTTATTTTCTAATTGCGGGGGATCTAAGGCCTCCTCGTCGAATTCAGGTAGCAACTTTCGCTTCGGGTAGCTCTTAGTATGGCGATTACCGCCGTACTTTGCTGCAGTGTTGAGTACTTCACTCCATCTGATTCTGAGTGTGTCTTGCGCAGCCTTGAGCCTTTGCTTCTGCTTTTTCAGACTCCTCGCAGTGGCAACAAGCCTTTGATGGGCGTTCTGTTGCTCCGGGCGCCTGCCGGTGTGATGTCGTCCGGGCTGTTATCTACGACGAGTCGGGTTGTTTGGTTTGATTCTCCATGTTGCCCTGGTCGGGCGATGGTTCACCCTGCTCTATCGCTGGGTCTATGTGACCACTGTTTCTGCCGAGGCGGGATTTGGAGCGGCGCTTACGCCGCCGCTTTGACTGCTTCGTGAGGGAACAATCCTTCGTTGCGTCCTTCCGTTCCTCCTCATCGTTTTCTTTGGGTATGTCCACCATGTATACATCATGTGATGAGGTGGGCGTCCAGTGCCCTGTGGGTAGTGGTTCCTGTTCGTCTCCTGCATCGTCGTCCATACAGTCGATGTCTTTGGAGTCGAGGTAGAGCATGTCGGTCAAATCATCGATAGTGGCTACTAAGTGGGTGGTGGGTGGGCGGCGAATTTCTTCGTCATCCGCACCCCAATCCTGCCGGACATAGTTCGGCCAGGACTCTCCGGACAAGGAGAGAGACCTTAATGAGTTCAGTATGTCACCGAAGGGCGAGTGCTGAAAGATATCCACGGAGGTAAACTCCATGATCGGTGCCCAATCGGATTCGATAAGCACAGGCGCAGGCGGTTCGGAGTCCGTGGTCGGGGAAGGATCCGGTAGAGTGGCATCACGGCTCTCGTGAAGGGTAAGGTCGATATTCGGCTCGGTCGCCGATGAGAGTGCGGCCTCCGTGGTGGGGTCTATCCACCCGTCCAAGGATGGCACAGCTGGCTCCGAATTGAGGATCGGAGCGGTTGCCGGCGCGATCTCCTGGACACTGTCCGATGGCAGAGCAAAATCATGCTCATCGTGGCCGTGTAGCGCACTAGGCAGGGGCTCGAATCCGTCGAAGATCAAGCCTCCGCGGATATCGGCCGTGTGGTTTAAGCTTCCAAACCCGACCTGATGGCCAGGGGCGTAACTCTCAATCTGCTCCAGATGGCCAAGAGAGTTGGCCCGCAGTGCGAAGCCACCGAATACAAAGATCTGTCTAGGGAGAAATGTCTCACCCTGGACAGCACCGCTATCGATGATCGAAGGAGCCATGAAGCCTAACGGCGACGACACAGAGGAACTCTCAATGAAAGCACCAATGTCGGTGTCAAAACCAGCGGATCTCGGGTAGGGGGTCCCGAACTGTGCATCTAAGGCGGATGGTAACAGGAGGCTGGGGACACGATGTTTTACCCAGGTTCGGGCCCTCTTGATGGAGGTAAAACCCTACGTCCTGCTTGATTATTCTTGATAATATGAGTAGTACAAGATTTGATCTACCACGAGATCGGAGAGGCTAAACCCTAGAAGCTAGCCTATGGTATGATTGTATATTGTCCTACGGACTAAAACCCTCCGGTTTATATAGACACCGGAGGGGGCTAGGGTTACACAAGGTCGGTTACAAAGGAGGAGATATACATATCCGTATTGCCTAGCTTGCCTTCCACGCCAAGTAGAGTCCCATCCGGACACGGGACGAAGTCTTCAATCTTGTATCTTCATAGTCCAACAGTCTGGCCAAAGGATATAGTCCGGCTGTCCGGAGACCCCCTAATCCAGGACTCCCTCACTCGCCACCAACGTGTGACTCATCGACCGCAAGCTCGACGACCACAAACAAGAGAATGACGCAAGAATGGATGAGCTTCGTTCTTTGTGGCTCAACTGCTCTTCTTCCACTTCGTCCTCCTCAAGACAGAGCCGCTCAAGTTGACACTCCGATGACACCATCTCCGGCTCAAGTACCCCGACATTGAACACTCTTCGACGTGCCGTGCGCCAATACCATCAATCAAACCGCAACCCTCTACATGACAATGCCCATCAAGAGCAACAACACCGTCCAGACGTAGCTACTTTTGCGCAAGCACAAGAACGGAAAGGCCAATGCCAACAAGAAGAGGAAGAATGAGCACAACTACAACAAGATGCACAAGATGTCGAGGCACAACATCAAGAACAAAAACTACGGGAAGGTCAAGCACTTGAGGCGCAACGTGTCGTCTGAGATTCAAGTCAAGCCATAGCCACGCGCAACCGGCAAGCTAGTGAGCAACAAGAAGCGCTTCGCGAAGAAATTCAAGAGAGGACCTATCAAGCTCGAGTGCATCGTCAAGTTCCACAACCTCCTCGCCAAGACCCCAAGTTCAACAAGAGCAAGAAGACAATGGAGATCCTCCAAGACAAGAGCGAGTTGAGGGATACAATCCTCCTCGGCAAGAACGTCATCACCCTCGACCCCAACACAATGAAGAGCAATGCTACGGCAAGCTAAAGTTCACCATGCCCAAGTTCAATGGAAGCAATGATCCCGAAGAGTACCTTTCATGGGCATTGAAGGTTGACAAAATCTTCCGCTTGCACAACTATGAGGAAGAGAAGAAGATCGCGATGGCATCCCTTGAGTTCCAAGATTACATCCTCATTTGGTGGGAACAAGTCACTGAGCATCGAGAGGCAAGAGGTGAACCACCCATCACCACTTGGGTGCAAATGAAGGATGTCATGAGAGCATGGTTTGTGCCAACCTACTACAACCGCGACCTCTTCAAGAAACTCCAACTCCTTAAGCAAGGAACCAAGAGCGTTGAAGAATACTACAAGGAAATGGAGATTTCCATGATACGAGCTAATGTCACAGAAGATGATGAGCAAACTATGGCACGTTTCTTGAATGGACTCAACCATCCTATCAAGAAGATCGCCGACTTCCAACCATACTCAAACCTCATTGAGATAGTGCATCAAGCTACCAAGGCCGAACGTCAAGTGCAAGATGATTTCAAATACGCCAAGTTCTCGTCCAAGTCGTATGGTTTCTCCAACAGCTAAGTTTCAATGACTCCAACACCTTATACCGCAACCAAGCCATCTACAAGCAACGGCGACAAGTCAAGTTACAAGAAAACTTTGACAACCTCAAGTCATCCTCCTACAACAAGCAACTTTAAGCCGAGAGCTTCATCATCCTCTACCCCAACCAATGAGACCATCAAGACAAGTTCCTTCAAATGCTTTACATGCAGCGGCCAAGGCCACAAGTCTTTCGAGTGTACAAACAAGTGCACCATGATCCTCAACGATGATGGTACCTATGACTCCATGAGTGAAGGAGAAATGGAAGACCTTGAGCAAGTGCCCATGCAACGGCAAGTGAACGACGATTAAGATGATCAAGTCTTTTTCGACGAAGATTCAAGCCCCACTCTCATTGTCTCCAAGGTATTGACTCTTCAACATAAATAAGAAGAATACCAAAGATGCCATATATTCCATACCAAGGCTGGCATCAATGCAAGGTCCGTCAAGGTCATCATCGATGGAGGGAATTGTCATAACTTGGCAAGTGAAGAACTATGCTCCAAGCTCCAATTGGTCAAGATGAAGCACCCGCACCCCTACACGGTTCAATGGTTTAGCGACTCCGGCTCTATCCAAGTCGAGCATAGAGTGCGAGTCTCCTTCAATATAGGAGCATACGAAGACACTTTGGAGTGTGATGTCGTTCCGATGTCCGTTTGCCACCTCCTCCTTGGACGGCCATGGCAATTTGATCGAGGTGTCATCCATAATGGACAAACGAACCACTATAGCTTCAAGATGAAAGGAAAGGAGTATGTCCTTCGACCAAGGTCTCCTAGCCAAGTGATCTCTGACAAGCAAGCTACCCATCGTGGAGAGAATAGTGAGAGAGAGAACCACCAAAAAGAAAGTGAGCGCCACAAGCCCAAATTGAATGCCTTCACGATGAGCGACAAGAAGAACTTAGTTCTATTTTCCACCAAACGTGAGATGAGAGAAGTGCGTGAGAACCCATCAAGTGTCATGCACTATGTCCTTTTGTGCAAGGATGATGCACCAAAAGCTAACACCTCTCACAATCTACCTTTAGTGTTATTTTCTCTATTGCAGGAATTCCAAGATGTTTTCCCCGACAAGCTACCTCCAGGTCCACCTCCACTACGAGGCATCGAGCACCGAATCGACCTCATCCCCGGAGCACCTCTTCCTAACAAGGGTCCCTACCGCGTCAACCTCGAGGAAACTAAGGAGATCCAACGACAAGTACAACAACTCATCAACAATGGCCATGTTCGAGAAAGTTTGAGCCCTAGTGTCGTTCCTGTAATCCTTGTTCCCAAGAAAGATGGTAAATTTCGCATGTGTTCTAATTGTCGTCCTATCAATGCTATTACCGTGCGTTATCGTTACCCTATTCCACACCTAGATGATATGCTAGATGAGCTTAGCGGAGCCACCATTTTCTCTAAGATTTACCTTAAAAGTGGCTACTATCAAATACGCATCCAAGAAGGTCATGAATGGAAAACTGCATTTAAGACCAAGTTTGGCTTATATGAATGGCTTGTTATGCCAATGGATTTATCCGAAGCACCCGTTACTTTCATGCGTCTCATGCATTTTGTTTTTCGACCTTATATTGGTGTATTTGTTGTGGTCTACTTTGACGATATTCTTATCTTTAGCAAATCTCTTAAAGACCATGTCACCCACCTTAGAATAGTGCTACAAACTCTTAGAAAAGAGCACCTTTATGCTAATATGGACAAATGCCTTTTTGGTGTTGACAAGCTTGTTTTCTTGGGTTACGTTGTGTCTTATAAGGGTGTTCATGTAGATGAATGTAAGATCAATGCTATTAAAACTTGGCCTCAACCAACCAACTTGCAACAAATGCGTAGTTTCCTTGGTTTAGCCGGTTTCTATCGTCGATTTGTGAAGGATTTTAGCACCATTGCTTCACCTTTGCATTCTTTGAGCAAGAAGAATCTGCCTTTTGTTTGGGGACCTTCCCAAGATACCGCATTCAATGAGCTTAAGAATTTGCTTACTCATGCTCTCATGCTTGCATTACCCAACTTTTACAAACCTTTTGAAGTTCATTGCGATGCTAGTGGTAATGGCATAGGAGGTGTGTTAACGCAAGAAAAGCACCCCATAGCTTACTTTAGTGAGAAACTCTCTGGAGCGCAACTCAACTATCCTATCTATGACAAAGAGCTATATGCTTTAGTGCGAGTTTTGCGTCAATGGGAACATTATCTTCGCCCTCATGAATTTATCATTCATACCGATCATGAAACGCTTAAATACCTTAAGGGTCAAACTAAGTTGAACAAGCGTCATGCTAAATGGAGTGAATTCATTGAGTCATTTCCTTATGTCATCAAGTATATCAAAGGCAAGGAAAATGTCGTGGCGGATGCGCTTTCCCGTATATGCATGCTTGTTACTCAACTCGAATTGAATGTCATAGGCTTTGAGCACATAAAAGACTTGTATGCACATGATCCTACTTTTGCTATTCCTTATGCCAAATGTTTGACGCATACATCTTGGGAATTCTATTACATCAACGATGATTATCTTATGAGAGCTAAAAAACTTTGCATCCCCGAGTCTTCTCTTCGTTTGTTACTTTTGCAAGAATCTCATGGAGGAGGACTCATGGGACACTTTGGACGCGACAAGACATTCGCTACGTTCTCCAAGAACTACTATTGGCCCAAGATGTCACACGACATCTCACAGTTCACCACCCGATGTTCGACATGTCACAAAGCTAAGTACAAAGCTCAATCTCATGGTCTATATACACCCCTTCCAATTCCTTATCACCCATGGGAAGATATTAGCATGGATTTTGTACTTGGTTTGTCTACGACTAGAAATGGAAAGGATTCCGTGTTTGTTGTTGTGGACCGAGTCTCTAAAATGGCTCATTTCATTCCTTGCAACAAGGTAGACGATGCTTCACATGTTGCAAAGCTCTTGTGTTGGGAAGTCTTACTCCTACATAGAGTGCCAAAGGCGATTGTCTCGGGCCGTGACATCAAGTTCTTGAGTTATTTTTGGAAGACCCTATGCACCAAGGTCGGAATCAAGCTACTATTCTCCACGGCATACCATCCACAAACCGACGGCCAAACGGAAGTGATGAACCGAACACTCTCCACCCTACTACGCGTGTTGATCAAGAGGAACATCAAGGAGTGGGAAGAGTGCCTACTGATAGCCGAGTACGCCTACAACCGCACAAGACACTCGACTACCGGCAAGTCCTCCTTCGAGGTCATCTACAGATTCAACCCATTGTCCCCATTGGACATTCTTCCTCTACCTCTACAAGAGCGCACCAATATGGATGCGAGTGAACGAGTGAACTATCTCAAGAAGATGCATAAAGATACAAGGCACACCATCGAGCTCCAAGTACAACGACTCGCTACCAATCTCAACGTCAAAAAGCAACCCAATATATTCAACATTGGAGGTCTCATGTGGCTACACCTTCGCAAGGAACGCTTCCCCAATGAACGCAAGTACAAACTTCTACATGAGCCGATGGACCCTTCAAGGTGCTAGCACGCTACATCAACAACAATGCTTACAAGATCGACCTCCCGCGCGACAAGTATAACGTGAGCGACGTGTTCAACGTCAAGGATCTCTCGCCCTACCATGGTGATGAAGATTTCGATCCGAGGTCGGATATTTCCCAAGGGGCGGGGGGATGATGCGGAGCATCCCAAGGTCATCCCCATGGACCTACCTACGTCTCCTATGACACCACTTGGACCAATGACAAGAGCCCGAGCAAAGGCTACCGAAGAGAAGGTGAACTCGCTTCTCTCTGAACTACCACTTTCTATACTTGAGACATGGCTCCTACCTCAAGCGGAAACACCATGTGTAATCATGTACTTGGTGGAAAGCCAAGGAGCATCTACATCCAATGGACAAGACGGCGAGGACACCAAGTGCCAAGAAGAAGAGCTGCCACTGAAGCTACAGCCACCGGACGACCGGCCGGCACCGGACGTATGGCACCTGGAGCCCCAACCTATCCAGGGCCCGACCAACGCAAGCTACAGTGAGCGGACGTCCGGTCAGGCCCGGACGACCGGTGTCCCCGCACCCGAGCCGAAACAGCGGACGTCCGACGCGACCGGATGAACGGCCATCTCCGAAAATCTGATGCCTCCTCAAACGAGCCAGAACGAGTGGAAGTCCGGCGACCACCGGACGTCCGGACGCCCACGAGCCACCAGACGACCGTAACCCACCGGACGTCTGGTACCTATCCGCGCATAGTTCGGGCCCGAGGCCCATGTACCCCTTCACTTCGCCCCCATTTTCACTACGACTATAAATAGACCTCATCCTCCTCCTAGTTAGGGCTAGCGTTGTGCTAGCTCATATGTGAGATAGAGCTTCACTCGTGCATCCGGATCTACTCCATTGCGAGGGACCGTCACCTCTTCGGAGAAGATCAACCTCGGATACAAGACCCCTTCACGGGAAGATCCCTCGCGGATTCAAGACCTCCTCACGGAGAAGAACCGGTTACCTTATGTATCGTCCTTTGTTGGATTTGGATCGTGTATCTCTTTGTGTTTCGAGGATCTAGCATATGTGTGACCTAATCTTATTGGTTTGAGTGATTCTCTCGTGTTTTCCCTCGTGTCCTTCGTGCCCCTCGTTGGGATCCGCTCCTTTCGTGAAAGATCGGCCGTATAGGGTTCCACCCTACATCAAGTTAGGAGGCTCCCAGGCAGGAGGCTTTGCCTTTTCGATCGTTGATACTTTTGTGCTAGCCTTCTTAAAGCAAACTTGTTTAACTTATGTCTGTACTCAGATATTGTTGCTTTCACTGACTCATTTGTATTCGAGCTTATGTATTCAAGCCCTCGAGATCCCTGGCTTGTAATATAAAGCTTCTATTATTCAACTAGGTGTCTAGAGTTGTGTTGTGATATCTTCTCGTGAGTCCCTGATCTTGATCGTGCACATTTGCGTGTATGATTAGTGTATGATTGAATCGAGGGCGTCACAGGGGGGCCCTGGTGCCAACAAGACACCATGGTGTGCCAGCCCCCATGGCGCGCCCTGGTGGGTGGTGGGCCCCCCTGAGGCCCATATTTGCGTGATTCTGACGCTAAAAAATCCTATATATACAGAAACCTCCAGAAATAACCCTAGATCAGGAGTTCCACCGCCGAAAGCCTCTGTAACCATGAAAAACCAATCTAGACCCCGTTCTGGCACCCTGTCGGAGAGAGGAATCATCATCGGTGGCCATCTTCATCATCTCGGCGGCCACGATGATGAGGAGGGAGTAGTCCACCCTCGAGGCTGAGTGATGTAGGGTGGAACCCTAGATGGCCGATCTTTCACGAAAGGAGTGGATCCCGCAAAGAACCCGAAGAACACGAGGGGAAATACAAGAGAATCACTCAAACCAACAAGATACAGTCACACATATGCTAGATTCGAGTACACATAGAGATCACACGATCCAAAGTCAACAAGGGACGATACAAGAGGTAACCGGTTCTTCTCTGTGAGTAGGTTTTGAGTTCTTCCTATGAAGGGGTCTTGAATCTGTTTGGGGGATCTTCTCCGAGGAGGCGCAATCTCCGGGGAGAAGGTAGCCAAGTGGATGAGCAAAGCTCTCTCACAACAAGAGCTAATCCTTTGCTAACCCTAACTAGGTGGAGGTGGAGGAGTATATATAGTCTAGGGACATGAAGGGGTAAGTGAGTGTGAAGGGGTACATGGGCTCGGCCCGATAAACTGTGCGCAGACACGCGTCGGACGTCCAATGGGTACCGGACGTCCGGTGGCTCGCGAGGGTCCGGTCATGCGGTACTTGTCGGACGTCCGGTGTTTTGGCTCTGGATAGGTGGCACCGGATTTTCGGAGACAGATGGACGTCCGGTCGCTGGAGTGTGTCGGACGTCCGGTACTTGCCGGTCATCCGTCCGCTGTAGCTTCCGTCGGCTGGCCCTTCTGGCTGGCTGAGTGTCCAGGCGTCGGACGTCCGGCGTCGTCCGATCGTCCGGTGGCTGAAGCTTCCGAGCGGCTCCTTCTCTTGCTCTGCTTCCTCGCCTTCTCGTCCGATGCTTCATGGTCTTCCTCTTGGTTCCTGATCATGCATAGCATATACGTTTGAGGTAGTTGCCATGTCTCACATGTGGAAAGTGATGGTTCGGAGAGGAGCGAGTTCACCTTATGTCCAATGGCGTATGTTCGAGGTCTCGTCATAGTGTACATGGGGATGAGCATAGGATGCTCCGGATCATCTCCCCCCTTGGGAAAGATCCGACCTCGGATCGTGATCCTCATCACCATGAAAATAGTTGTTGTGGACGGACTTGTAGTTGGACGGAGTTGAAGACATTGCGCAATCCAAGTACTCCAAGGTGTCGCCGGAGAGGTATACATGCAAAAAGAGCAAACACAAACGACACTCGAAAATACAAAGGTTAGCGCACACAAAGTGTCCATCATGTAAGAATGAGTCCGTGCGGCAAGATTGTTCTTGACAAAGCGCATGAAGCTTATCATGATGATCTAGAATGATATGCAAAGCATTCATGGGAGCAAATGCAATCATTGTGCACACAAATGTGTTGTGAATATGATCAATGCAACCACTGTGTAAAATGATGTCATAGTGAGACGGTTTATCTATAGGGTGAATATGGCAATGGATGCTCAATATGATTATGTTATCATGCAATTGATGGTGGACAAGATGATCATGATGTATGAATATGCCATCAAGGAAGATCACAACAAATTTGCTAAGGAAGTGCACAAGCTCATATATCATGGATGACATGGGAATACAAGATACAACAAGGCAATCATAGTGTGAGTCAATCTATGCATAAGATTCAAATCTGTCATGTGTATGATATGTCCATCGAGCATGACATGTGTGAGCACAATCAACAAATATGGAGGTGGTGGTGCAATATGTCAAAGGAGTGTTGATGTACCAACGCTCGATGTCGTCGCATGAGTGTAGTTTCGAAGGTGCAACCAATAAGTCCGATCGCTCCTCAATTTGAAGGTCCATAGAGCCAATCTCCAATGTCGCTCCTCCATTCGCGAGATGTATCATGTAGACAACAAGAAGGAGACAACAATGAAAGAGTGACCCATCCAATATGCGTATGTGAGGATGGCTCAAAGGGAAGGAGGTCACCTTTATGAGAATGTCGAAAATGTTGGTGCCGCGCACCGTGTACGCCTTCACATGACCAAGTTGTCTCGTGGTGGTACCGCATTGTGAATCCTTCAAAACAAAAGAACATGAAAAACAATCAGAAAAACAAATGAGGTTAGCGGAAGTGCAAAACCTATCATTCATGTGGTAAGATACCCAACAAGTGTATGCATCATGCTCATCATAAGAAAGGACAAGGGAGCATTTCATAGTATGGAGGCATATGATGCGAGAACAATCAAATACAATAGGCTCAATCAAACAAGCATGCATCACAAGTAATATGTCTAAGTCTCCAAGAGCAATAAGCATAGATGCAACAATTGGAGGCAAGCAACAATGAACAAGATATATCATGTGAGAGGCATTAACATATATGTCATCAACCGAAGAAAGCAAGTAAGAGTGGAACATGGGTGATGCGACAAAGCAAGCAATCATAGTGATCAAGTGGTGCAAGCTAGTAGTGCAAAGATGCAATGTACTAGAGGTAATCATGGCAAGCATGTCATGTGTGCGAATAGTGGTCATGGATAATGCACATGACATATCACAAGCATGAAAGCAAGATATGAGAAATGTATGATCATAGTATTGGCAAGAAGTCCTATGTAAATAGCAATGGAACATCATGAATCTCCCAACACAAGAATCAACAATAGCATGAGGCACATGATAAACATGGCAATAGCAATAAGGATCTCCACCAAGCATGCTAATACACATAGGAGTATAATGATGAATCATGGGTAGATGCAAGCAAGGGTCACAATTGCATGGCAAAATCATGTAAAGATGCATAACATGCAAAGTGAACAAGATACAATGGGCATAAAGTAACAAGTGATATATAGACCATAGCCGTGTGAGAGCCAAGTAGAAGAGAGGCGCGTAGTTCTTGCGTGAATGGAATAGTGGTAATGGTAGTCCATGGGATGCCAAATCAACGTTGCTCTCAAGAGCTCGTTTCGTCAACTCTTGGGATTAAGAGGTTGATGAGTATACGTGAGTACCTACACAAAACAAGGACAAAGGAAAAATTGTGTGTGCGTGGTATATGTACACATCATCCATTATGATGCGCACGTGCTTGTGTTAGTTAGCACAAAATATCCAATGCTCAAATAAATGAGATGCATGATAAAGAAACATGTCATCCATCATGATAGGTTGGTTGTTATGTATAGCATAATGGAGACTCAAATTGTGCAATGCATCATGGGAAATACCTAGAGCATTGTTATGCGTGGAATGCATATGGTGCAAGAAATTATGGGAATCATGCAAAGTATGGAATGCATCAAAATCTCCTAATATGTATGAAGAAACATTAGGGGGTCTCCTCATGAGCATTAGTGGAAACATCACATGGAGAATATTGACAACATCCAAAAAGGCATATTTGGTTCTATGTGATCATGGCATTGTATAGTAGATGGATTGCACAACTCATGTGAAGAAGCATAGCAATATCATCACAAGAAAAACAAAAGCCAATGACCATCATCTCGTCATCTATGCCATAAGTGCAAATGGGATTTATTTTAATGGGGCATGCATAGTTACTATGTTGAGATTGAAATGATGCAATATGGGAGATCTCACTCATAGCACATGACAAGTTTAAAGGGTTGTCGAACATGATGTGACCAATAGAATTTTCATATGATATCCTATGGAGCATAGCATCACAACTAGGCAAATCAAATATGCTCATCATCATATTCATCATAAAATGGGTGGCATATCTAAGCATGTAGAAGACATTGTATGTGGTGAATCCATAAGTTGATAATCATCATGCAAGCAATCATTTGCAAGATAGTCCACTAGTGGGACAAGGGAAGTACCGTCACCTATGTTACCTTTGGAGAATTGCTCATGTGTTGTAGGTGAGGTGTCGAAGATGAAGTTGTAGTCATCTTCATCTTGATGGAACCAAGTGGGGGTGCATTATCATCCATCATGGCCATCATCGTCGTTGGAGGTATGGACTCGTCGAGGGTAGGCATGTCGTCATGTAGGAGACCTAGCACCAAAGATGAAAATACACTCGGAGTAGAGGTTAAGTCATTAGAAATCATAGTGGCCTCACATGCCGTATCAACTACCTCACTCACTAATTGTTGTGTCTCACTCACTCCCTCTTGGATGCTCTCACTCGTATGGTTGGTGGAGTCAGTCAAATGGCTCTCAACCTCACATAGGATGTGTGGCATGCTCTCTTGTGTGGGGCTAGTGGTGGTCACACTCATCCTGTCATAGGAAATGCTCTCAATGTCATGTATGGTGGAGTCAGTCATCTCACTCATGGGGTGGTGGCTCTCCTCACATGGCAATTGGGGCAACTCCTGATATGTGGGTGTCGGCGAGATGTAGGTGCAAATGTCTCCATGCTCAATCATGTCGTAGTTGTATCCGTGGATGAAGACCGAAGATGGCACATCATCACTCTCCTCTAAGACAAAAGATAAGGTCTCATGTGCGGTCTCATAGCTTGACTCGGAGTATGAGTCCAATATGGGCGCCGTCTTCATGTTTTCAAGAGGTTCATGCTCGCCGCCGTGGTCGAAGGGGATGGACCTTGCTCGACCTTCTTGTCACCGTCTTGTTGTTGGAGGCCCATATGATGTGGCACCTCGTAGCTTGTCTCCATGACCGAAGGGAATTTCCCATGCTCGACCATCTTTCTTGAGGGGCTTCCGAAGATGGAAGTGTCGCCCTCGCTTGTAGGTGGTCGCCTTGTTGTTGAAGATATCGATGTAGGCAAACTCACGGGAAGTTGGCGAAGATGCCGTACGTCCAAAGGCGAAGATTCCTTGAGAACACTTGGCGAAGATGCCGAAGTGGTTAGTGTAGCCGTAGCTCCGTCTTGGTGGTGCTCGTCTCGCGGTATTCTCTTTTGCTCTTGAATCTTGGCCTTGGCGTGAAGTAGGGCTTATTGGGACTTGTGTATTTGCGCTTGGCGAGCATCTTCATGTTGATGATGTCGTTGTCGCGCTTGAGCTCGTAGTAGATGTCGTTTGTCGTCGTCGTGCACATGATGCTTGGAGGTGACTTGCCCTTCACGACGATGTGTATCATGAACGTGATGGTGGTCGCCATGTAGGTGTGGATGTGGACGAATTGCGCTTGCATTGCTTGGTCACTCCGAAGATGATTTACTTGCTCGGCGTTGCCTTGAGGATGATGAAGGGGAAGAACATTTAGCCAACAAAGTCCAAATCTCCTCCATCCTTGCATCTTGCTCCTCCTTTTGTGTAGAAAACTTCTTGTCGAAGTAGTCCCTTCTCCTAGCTTCGGAATGTCGTAAGTTGGTGGTGATGTTGACGATGACTTGCATTGCTCGTTGTAGTCTGAAGTGGGGAGTTTTGTTGTTGTAGTTGTATGCGCCATCGTTGTTGTGGAAGACCGGAGATGAAATGCCTTGCCTATACATCACAAGACTCGAGAAAATATGAGTGGGAGAAAGAGAAGAACTATACCAAATGTACCTTAACTGATGTTGAAGATGGATCAATGATCACTCAATGATGTGACAAGGAAATAGCACAATTGGTACCGATCTTGTCGATTTCTCGCACCTACACAAATAAGGCTTATGGTGGAGGTCGGTGAGGATAGTAGCACAAAAATTTAATGCAAAATGTTAGCAAGAGTCAATAATGCTGAAAGAGATTGACAAATTCGCAAGTGCAACAAGTAGACCAATAGCAATATGGGTGGCACACGGAAACTCACACACGAATAGATAAATGGGGTCGTGCAACCATGGATGAGATCAAAATGTGGAATCCACGGAAAACGCTCGTGTTGCACAACTCAAGAGAGACGCTAGCACAATTGCTATATAGGTGGATACGAAACTTGTGCATAACCTATAAGATGCAAAATGTAACAACTTCTATCCTAAGTATGTTGCGTTTATGATGTTCCGGTGGTATGATCCAAGATGACCGGATATGACAATCTTATGTGCAATGTGGTATAATGCTATGGCACTTGCTTACAAGCTTCTTTGCTCCTTCTCTTTTGTTTAAAAGCTTATTCTTTTTTTTATTGTATGGCCACAATGCGGAATGCACAAACCAAGATAGTGATTGGGTATATGAGGGAACAAACTTGAGGCACACGAGATGATATGATACCGATATGATATTGTATGTATGCAATGGATGGTGTAGATCACTAACGTGCACAAGTAACGTTGCCGGAAATACTCAAATGGCTAGTCTCGATAGGCAATTGACGCAAAATGGGCTAGGGGTTATCAATACAATTGCAAGGGAATATACAATGGAGGGATACCACGATACCAAGATGATACCGATATGGAGGTTATCGTTGAGGGTTTCTCGTTTGTAAGCCACGGACGGATGATGGTGAAGTGGTCAAAGTTGAAGATGGCCTCGTGGTGACGATGAGTGGCGGTGTTCTTGATGTAGATACCAAGATGATGGAGACTCGTCCATAAGCAGCCGAAACACCTTTGGAAATGCAAAAACCGCGAACTCAAAATGTCAAAAGACAAATGTCAAATGGTGGTAGTGGGATGTGGTGATGGTTGCGGAAGTATTGGTGAAAACCCGGTCAATATGGGTTAAAGTGGTGGAAGGGTATGATGGTCTATACAGGGTGTCGGAGTCAGAAGAACGGTCCCTAAGTAGCTGAAACACCTTAGGAGACACAACTCACAACACAAACAAAATTTGGTTAAGTTGGGGTGGCGGGAGTGTATGGTGGGCAAGGTTATGCGGAAGTGGTAATGGTGGTTGGTGAAGAAGCAACCGTCCCTAAGTAGCCGAAACACGTTAGGAGACTCAAGTAGCAACTCAAACAACCACATATGCAATGGGGATCAAAATGGGTTAGGTTGCAGAAGTCGGTGGTGGTGTAGCGGCTGATGTGGTGGAAGCCCTAGGCAAAGATGCCAAAGTTCCAAAACTTTGATGGAGTCGAATGATGTTGATGGTATTTTTTGGGAAGGGGGATGTCAATAGCTTCAAAACGAGCTAAAGAACGTCAAAATCGGAGTTCGGATGAATTAGTTATGGACAAAACAAAAATCAGCCGAAGTCTGAAACTACAGGTATCGGACGTCCGTAAATGGACGGATGTCTGGTCGCCGGACGTCCGGTCGGGCTCGGAAATCCGCTAATTTCGTTCTGTTGGCCGGTTCCGGTCTTCCGGTGGATGACAGACGTCCGGTGCTTCGTGGGGGTCCGAACGTCCATAAAATCGTTGGTCGTCCGGTGGGTCGGGGTCAACACGAAATTTTCGATCTGGGACACGATTTTGGGCGGAATTTGGGGATTTGGGGATCAAAATTGATGATATTTCATGGATGGAAAGTGGGAAAACTTGGGGAAATGATAGATCCACTTGAAACCAAGCAAATCCATGGATCAAGTCTAACAAAACTTCATCACACCAAAAAATCACAAAAAAAAATTGGGGCTATTTTTGGTGGGGAATTTTCGAATTTAGGACAAAATAAACAAAACAAGGCTAGAAAACACAACAGGGAGGCTCCGAAATCATGATCAACGTGGCTCATGATACCAAATGATGTAGGATGGAACCTTAGATGGCTGATCTTTCACGAATGGAGCGGATCCCGCGAAGAACCCGAAGAACACAAGGGGAAATACGAGGGGAAACCCGGGGGAAAATACGAGAGATTCACTCAAACCAACAAGATACGGTCACACATATGCTAGATTCGAGTACACATAGAGATCACATGATCCAAAGTCAACAAGGGACGATACAAGAGGTAAGCGGTTCTTCTCCATGAGGAGGTCTTGAGTTCTTCCCGTGAAGGGGTCTTGAATCCACTTGGGGGATCTTCTCCGAGGAGGCGCGATCTCCGAGGAGAAGGTAACCAAGTGGATGAGCAAAGCTCTCTCACAACATGAGCTAATCCTTTGCTAACCCTAACTAGGTGGAGGTGGAGGAGTATACATAGTCTAGGGCCACGAAGGGGTAAGTGAGTGCGTAGGGGTACATGCGCTTGGCCCGATACACTGTGCACAAACAGGCGTCGGACGTCAGGTGGCTCCTGAGGGTCCGGTTGTCCAGTACTTGTCGGACGTCTGACGTTTTTTCTCTAGATAGGTGGCACTGGATTTCCGGAGACGGGCGGACATCCGGTCCCTGGAGTGTGTCGGACGTCCGGTACTTGCCGGTCGTTCGGCCGCTGTAGCTTCCGTCGGCTAGCCCTTCTGGCTGGCTGAGTGTCCAGGCGTCGAACGTCCGGCATCGTCCGGTCATCCGGTGGCTGAAGCTTCCGAGCAGCTCCTTCTCTTGCTCCGCTTCCTCTCCTTCTCATTCGATGCTTCATGGTCTTCCTCTTGGTTCCTGATCATGCATAGCATATACGTTTGAGGTAGTAGCCATGTCTCACATGTGGAAAGTGATGGTCCGGAGAGGACGAGTTCACCTTGTGTCCAATGGCATATGTTCGAGGTCACATCATATGTCCTCTTGGGTCTTGGGGAGTCGTCATAGTGTACATGGGGATGACCATAGGATGCTCCGCATCACTGAGGGTTTGTACCTATCTATGTGTTTAATCTCTGTCTTTCGTGTTCCTGATTTGGCACGATCTTAATGTATCACGAGCTTTGTTAATATAGTTGGATCATATGGTCTTTTCCTCTCTATATCTTGTTGTGATGAATTGAGTTTTCCATTTGAGATTTCATTATTATTGGATTGGATACTTTTATGGATTTGAGAACACTTGATGCATGTCTTGCTATGAATACCCGTGCTGACAATGGGGTATCATATTGATTCACTTGATGTGTGTTTTGGCACTCAACTCGTGGATTCCTGAGGTAACATTGGGGTAATCTATGCATAGGGGTTGATGAACGTTCTTGCCTTTGTTTCTCCAGTAGAAATCTTGGGGCACTCTTTGAGGTTCTTTCTATTGGATTGAGGCGTGCTGACAATGGGGTATCATATTGATTCACTTGATGTGTGTTTTGGCACTCAACTCGTGGATTCCTGAGGTAACATTGGGGTAATCTATGCATAGGGGTTGATGAACGTTCTTGCCTTTGTTTCTCCAGTAGAAATCTTGGGGCACTCTTTGAGGTTCTTTCTATTGGATTGAGGATTATGAATCTGAAATTGTTTGATGCATATCGTATAATCAACTCACGGAAACTCGTGGTGACATTGGAGAATCTAGTTGACATTAGAGTTGGTTGATGTGTATCATATGGTGTTATTTTAGTACAAACTCTTAGATAGATCGATTGGAAAGGATAACATTAAGGTGGTTTTGCACCCTACAAACCATTTTGTCTTATGTTCTCCTCTAGATAAAAACTTCGGAGTGATTCTCCATCGCACGTTGAGGGATGGTTATATGATCCAATTATATTAGCATTGTTGAGAGATTGAACTAGCGAAAGTACAGACCATAGGCCTTGTTTTCAAGCATTGCAGTATAGTTTTTGCTCACTTTTGTTTCTTGCTACCTTGCTGTTTTTTTGTACCTATTACAAGAATCAATATCTACTATCATTAATACACTTGTATCACCATCTCTTCGCCGAACTAGTGCACCTATAAAATTTACCATTGTATTTGGTGTCTTGGGGACACAAGCGACTCTTTGTTATTTGGTTGCAGGGTTGTTTGAGAGAGACCATCTTCATCTTACGCCTCCCATGGATTGATAAAACTTAGGTCATCCACTTGAGGGAAAATTGCTACTGTCCTACAAAACTCTACGCTTGGAGGCCCAACACGAGTCTACAAGTATAAAGATGCATAGTAGACATCAAGCCCTTTTCTGTCGCCGTTGCCGGGGAGGTGAGTGCTTGAAGGTATATCTTTAGATCTTGCAACTGAATCTTTTTGTTTCTGTTTTTATCACTAGTTTGGTTTATAAAATAAACCTACAAAAAATGGAATTGAGGTGGCAACATATTGTTTATCCTTATCATGTCTTCCTTGAAAATGATGGAAAGGAAATTTTTTCTCAATTGATAGAAGAAGAATTCTGGCATAAAATCCTTGAATGGTGAGCATGATTGCAATGTTGTTAGTATGAATTCTATGAATATCCAAAATGCTAATGATGATTGCACTAGTCATGAAAAAAATGTTTCTTATAAGCATGTCAATTTTTGTGGAGTGGAAAGACTTTGTCAAGACATGCCTTATAGGGATGATAGATTTTCTAAGAAGCATAAACATGATAGAACCAATTTTTGCTCAAAGTGATAGATGAATTTGCTACAAAATTATGTTCTCTTTATCCTATTACTTGTGAACTTTGCAATAAATTTGGTCACCTTAATTTCCAATGCATGCTTTTTCATGATCGAATTGTGTCCAAATATTGCAATAACTTGATCACCCTTGAACTTTATAATGAACTTTTTTTTTATTTTTTGGGTGTGAAGAATTGTCACATAAAAATGGTTGGCTTGAAGCATTCATATTCAATCCCTTCAGGGTTACTTGCAAGGCTGAGATATGATAGTGATGGGTATAAAAGATAAGTAGAAGTGCAAAATAAAATAAAACTAAATCCGGCGGACTTAGTTTTGTAGATCTAAAAATAATGAGATAAAAGATAAATCCAGGGGACATAGATTTCACTAGAGGCTTCTCTCTTGAAAGAAAGCATACAGTGGGTAAACAAATTACTGTTGAGCAATTGATAGAAAAGCACATACTTATGATGATATCCAAGGCAATGGTCATGTTTATAGGCATCACGTCCGAGACAAGTAAACCGACTCCTGCCTGCATTTACTACTATTACTCCACACATCGACTGCTATCCAGCATGCATCTAGTGTATTAAGTAAACAAGAACAGAGTAACGACTTAAGCAAGATGACATGATGTAGAGCGATAGATCCAACCAATATGGACAAACCCCATCTTTTTATCCTTAATGGCAACAATACAAATACGTTTAGCGCAGGTCTTTGGCTGCGCCGTTGGATCCATGTCGTTTTCTTACCTAGGGTTGCCCATGGGAATGGCCAGGCCGACTGTCGCAGACCTCATGCCGCTGGTGTCATCGGTTGAGCGCAAACTCTCCACGGCAGCCTCTCTGCTTGACCTTGGCTCGAAGCTTACACTAGTTAACTCGGTGGTCACCTCCCTGGCAATCTATGCGATGTGCTCCATCAGGATCCCCCCGAAAATACTTGAGCATTTGGATAAACTTCGGCGTTACTGTCTTTGGGCAAAGAACACGGACGATGGTCTGAAGTCCGTCTCTCTGGCAGCCTGGGAGCTAGTTTGCAGGCCCAAGAACAAGGGTGGGCTCGGGGTGCTCGACTTAAAGATCCAAAATCAGGGCCTGCTGCTCAAACAACTACACAAGTTTTATAACCGCATGGACATCCCATGGGTTGATCCCATGTGGAACACGTACTATGAAGGCCTGGTCCCGCATGCTTCTGGTCTGTGTGGATCGTTCTGGTGGAAGGACGTCATGAATCTGGCGCCAACCTACAGGGCAATCACCTCGGTGGAGGTGGGGGATGGGAGCTCATATTTGTTCTGGAAAGATGCCTAGCACGGTGACATTCTGGCTGATAGCCACCCCCGCCTATTCTCCTTCACCAGGCATGAGGATGTATCTGTCAAAGTGCTCCTGACGTCGCCTACGCTCGGCCAAAACTTCCATCTCCCACTCTCGGTCCAAGCTAGAGAATATCTGGATGATCTTCAAGCCTCCTTGGCCTCAATGGAGCTCGCGGAGGTGCACGATGCCTGGCGCCTGATTTGGGGATCGGAGGAGTTCACCTCCAGCAAATTCTATCTTCATTGTTTTCGGGACATGGAAGCGGATGATGCATTCAAATGGATCTGGAAATCAAAGTGCACCAACAAGTGGAAGGTTTTTGTATGGCTGCTCCTTGCGAATAGGCTGAACACTCAAGGTTTGCTCAAGAGAAAACATATGAAGTTGAGAGATGACAACTATGCCTACCTGCTGTGTGATCGTCCACCTGAAGAAACGGTGGAACGCTTGTTCTTTCACTGTGACTTTAGTAGCGCATGTTGGGGAAAGCTGGGGATCACATGGCCTCTGCATGGCAACCGGGTGCAACTTTTGCATGCAGCTAAAACCACGTGGGGCAGACCAATGTTCATGGAAGTTTTTATTATAGCCTCTTGGAACATCTGGAAAGAACGCAATAATAAACTGTTCAGAAATATGGCACCGACCGTCGAGGGGTGGACCCAGAGATTCAAACTGGATTTCGGTATGATGAGACACAGAATCAAACAGGCCTTGGTGCCTTTTGTTGATCAGGTAGTTGACCTATTATAGCAGCATAGCCTTGTACCATTGACGTATAGGGATATCTTAACTCCTTCTGCCCCCACTGTCCCAAGCTTTCAAAAAAAATACAAATACGTGTCATGTCCCCTTCTATCACTTGGATTGAGCACCGAAGATTGAACCCATTACAAAGCACCTCTCCCAATGCAAGGAAAATCAATCTAGTTGGCCAAACCAAATCAATAGATCGGAGAGAAATACAAAGCTATATAAACCATGCGTAAAAGAATTCAGTGAAGACTCAAATAATATTCATAGATAATCTGATCATAAACCCATAATTCATCATATCTCAACAAACACACCGCAAAAGAAGATTACATAGAATAGGTCTCCAAGAACATCAAGCAGAACATTGTATTGAAGACCAAAGAGTGAGAAGAATCCATCTAGCTACTAGCTATGGACCCGTAGGTCTGTGGTAAACTACTCACACATCATCGGAAGGGCAGCAAGGTTGATGTAGAAGCCCTCCGTAATTGAATCCCCCTCCGGCAGAGTACCGAAAAAGGTCCCCTGATGGGATCACGCGAAGACAGAAACTTACGGTGGTGGAAAAGTATTTTTGGTGTGCCCTCTGGTCTAAGGGGAATATTTGGGTATTTATAGAAGAAGAATTAGGGTTGTAGGAGCCACGAGGGGCCCACAAGCTTGGGGGTGCACCCCCTAATCTTGTCGTCCCCTCGTAGCCCTTCTGGCCTCCTCTCGAAGCTTCTAGGGTGTCTTGTGGTCCAAGAAAAATCGTCAAAAAATTTCGTTCCATTTGGACTCCGTTTGGTATTGATTTTCTGTAAAGACAAAAACAAGGGGAAAACAACAACTGGCACTAGGCACTTGGTTAATAAGTTAGTATTAAAAGATGATATAAAATATCAAATCAATGCATATAAAACATTCAAGATTGATAATAAATAGCATGGAACAACCACAAATTATATATACGTTCGAGACGTATCAGTACCCCACTCTCTTTCCGACGCCTTCTGAATCTCGGGACGAGATTCTTTTGAGTGGGGGCGAGTTGTCACGGCCCTAGTTCTGGTATGACCTAGGCTAGTTATTACTTTGTTGCATCATGTTTAATTTTCATGGAAATTTAACTTGGGGAATGATCCAAACCCTAGCATCAAATTAAATCAAATAGGTTCAAATAAAATCTTTTCCAATGAACACAAAGTTCCCTTAAAAAATATTTATAATTTTTGGCAGAAGGCAAAAACCTAAACTAAAAATTGTGCACATTTTTCTAGGACATAAATGGGCTTTGAATTAATGCATATTGTATTTGAGTTGGGGCTGTAAAACACTATAAATATTTTAGCAGCTCCTATAATTTTGAAACTTTATGTGGGGATCTGGAATAATTCAGTCAACATCCAAAGTAATTTCCAGAATTTTATAATGTATTTTTACTAAATAAAAATAGACAGAACAAAAATAGAAAAAACAAAGAAAAGAGGAAAATATACCTAGGCCACTTACATGGCCTGGCACAATGCCAGCCCAGCGCACGCCGCCTGCGCTTGCCACGCACCAGGTAGCCTACTTGCCTCGTCACCGCTCGGATTGGGACAGCTGAAGCCGTCTGAATCCGTCTCACCTCCTCTCATTCTCCCCCTCGCTCTCCCCCGCTAGTTCTCGCCATGCTTGAAGCACCTGAGGCTACACCGACGTGAACCGCCGCGACCACCGCTGCCCCCTCACTTCCTCGACGTGCCCAGAAGAATCGCCTCACCATCATCGTCCTCTACTCCGAGCCACATGTCATCGGATGCCCCGCATCACCGTCAGCCTCACCATCTTCCTCCTTTGGCCGCCAAGGTCGTCGGCGACCGTACATCACCTCTGATGCCTCCCCGAGCCGATGAGACTCCACATGACCTCGATGTGAGCTGCTGATCCGTTCCACCCTAACCCCATCATCAATCCCCTCCTCTAACCCCCGCTAGACACCGCGCCTAAGAGCTCCTGCCGTCGGCCATGTCGCCACCACGGCCAAAGCTGCCGTCGCTCACATTGGAGCGCGTCAAAATTCTCACCGCAACTCCACGAGCCCAGAACACCTACCTGCGTGTCCTCCCGTGCACCATAGCACCATAATAGTGAAGGGCCAAACTCCGGCCAACATCGTCGCCGCCATCAATTTAGTCCAGCCCAGCACCAAACAGTGGCACGACTCGACGCGCTAGAGCACTAGGGTCACGTAGATGTTTTTCGCTGTGCATTTGGTCATCCGTGCATGATTTTCGACGCATCTCGGGTCTCGCCAGTGGTGAACCGCCGGTGGTTTTGACCTGTTCTGGCCGGTTTTGACTTCCCTGATCTCGACGACATGTGGGTTGGCCCGCCGACATCTTATAATTAGTGCAAAAATTAACCCTAACTACCACTGTTAACTGACTGGGTCACTCACCAATGGGCCCCACTAGTCAGGTTTGACCTGGTTTGACCCCGTTGACCCGCTGACACAATGATGATTCAGAGCTGATGCAATAACAATTTCTGGATTATTTCTATTTTAGAAATATCTAGAAATTTGAGAAAATTAGCTAAACTTCAAAAACTCATAGTAATTCAACTGTAGCTTAGAATGAAATAATTTATATATGAAAAATTATTAAAAAAGATATAAAGAATCTTTTTATGGCATTTTCATGCATGAAAAACCAACTTATACCTACTGTATAAGTGAAAACACATAAATGGCACTTTAAATGCTTAACTTTGGAGTTGCTCGACTTCATCCAAATTGAATGTTAGTCGCATTTTCTCAAACCACATCATATCTTCATGTCATGATCATGCACACATTGTTGCATTTGTTGTGTATTGATTGCCTCTCTGGTACTACCTTCTCGATAGGTTCTGCTCCTGCGAGTGGCATCGAGTATCTATCTGAGGAGTAGTGCTACCGTGTTGATCTTTTAGGCAAGCAAACCGCCCTGGTCATTTCGATACAGTCCCACACTCTCTCTCTCTCTCCTGCTCTTTTTATTGCATTAGGACAACAAAGATTCAACTATTACTTGTTGCGGTAGCTGAACCCCGTTCCTCTGCATGACATGTCATTGTCATAGTAAATAGCTAAACCTTCCTAGCATAATTAGGAGTTGCTTGAGCCATGGTGTGTCTTCATCCGTGCCATACTTGCTATTGCTTAGAGTTGTGTTAGGTCTTATTCGTTTGGGAATGAATTGGCATGTTGTGATCATGTTCTGATGTTGAGAGCTAAGTGTATGAACACGATTAGGTAAAGGTAGTGATGAGAGGCCATGTAGGAGTACATGGTGGGTTGTCTCATTAAGACCGTCTTTAGGAACTGAGTTATGTGTATGTTATCAAGACTAGCTACTACCACACATTGGGCCCTAAAATATGACCCTCTCGGCCCACTAAACGACTTGATCTCTGCCCAGGAGATGCAACTAGTTTCTGGTGTTTGTAGGTTGTGCTATTTTTCTACCAAGTGGCACCTGGTACCGGTGGGCTTGGGATAGACTAGGCACCATGGCGCAGTTCTACCCGGCGAGGTAGGCTTGGGAAGCCTGCGCACATCGTTTGGGGTCGTAATGGAAACTTCAGCCAGACTTCCCTTGCAGGTTCAGCCTCAAATAGGTGATAAACCTAGGCTAGTATTGCATGGTAAGTTAGGTTGTGGCCGACACCTTTGCCAGGCTTCCGCTTGAAGGCTACCGAGATACATGGCATGTTGTTGGTGCAATATTTTCCCTCTTGTGTTTTAGAGATTGTTGGCAGAAATAGGCATGGACTAATTTGTTTGCTAGTGCACACAAAGAGAAATAGTCGACACAGAACCAAAGAGAATGTTGTCTCTGGTGTCAAGTTCGAGGAACTTTACTGAAGAATATCTGCGTTGTAGAGAAGAATGATCTACATCTGTTGAAAACATGTAGGCGAGAAGATTGATGTGAAGGAGTTCACCCCTTGAAAATTTATTGCTGACGTGAAGCATATGGTTTGGAGATTTTGTCTGAAGAAAATTGATTGCAGTGAATGGAAGTTGATGACAAAGTGAAGATGTAGTACTCGTTTCGTTGTTCTTCTTTCATTCATTTGAGTCATAGGAACTCTGTACTATTAAGAGGGGTATAGGTTCTCGATGTTTAGATCCGCTATGATGCTTAGACCAAAAACAATGCATGACTAAGAGAAATCTCTTTATCTTTCGAATGTTTACCTGCCAGTAGTAGACGTTGTTCTTCATGTTGCAAGAGATATCTTTCAAATTGAGGAGTTAGCATTACTTGCTCCACAAGGAATGTTACCAGTGTGCTTAATTTATGACTATTGGACTCATGTCGTTTGGCCATTGGCTGCTCCACATGTCCAATTTGGTATTTTCCCTTTAGGGAAGGATGTGGCTATATACAGGCACCCCGCTCCAACGTTGCCCATTGGCTGCTCCACTTAAGATTTCTGAGAAGATTGATTGAGCATCCCCTCTCCGAGTTATTTGAGTTTAAGATCCATCGAGAGAAAAATGAAGAGCCAAAACTTAGATAGTGGTTGAGCATCACAGTAGTTCTGAGTTAAGAGTTCTTGTACCTATTACTCTGGAGAGATGCGCACTCTCTAGACGGATAGGTGTCGGCTTGACTTTTGAAGAGTTAGTTTCCTCACCGAGCAAGATCTTCATCAAACAAGAGTCATTGTGGTTCGCAAAGAGGTCTGTCGAAGGTTTGGAGAGCGTCGACAAGTATCTACCACGAGTGAAATGAACTGGAGTCTGGTCAGATCTGTGTTGAAGGAGAATAGGGCGAAGAGAGTTTATCTTCTGTGTTAAACCACAACCCCTCCAACCAGACGTAGTCCTTTGGCAGAAGGGCGAACTGGACTACCAAATTCATTTGTCGCCATCGAGCACCAGTGGTTCACTTTACCTTACTTCATTACCTTTAGTAGTTTACTTTTGTGCTCTGTGACGATAGTTTATCTGATCAATCATTGATTGTTGCATTCTCATCATTCAGTTTAGTCGTCCCAATAGTATATATTTCTCCTCCCACGTATCTTATTAAGACTCGCGTTATTTCCCTATGTCGCTTTCATTCAACTCGTCATTGTTATTTCTCGTGCTTTCCTTCGTAGTTCATACCTAGTTTTCTCTCATTCTACCGCTTGTGTTCGCATATTGCATTACCATAATTATTGTCAAACCTGTGATATCCTATGTTTGAACTATTATTGCTTCCTACTTCAATAGATGTGTTCCTCAGTAACGTGCTTGATTAAGTTCATTTCTACCAAACCTTATTTCTACTGCTGTGTTTGGGATCAGTTCATAATAGTCGCAGGAATTTTTGAATCCCCATTCACCCCCCTCTGGTCGATATACTCTCGGTTCTAACAATTAGTATCAGAGCAGGTAGTCCCTCTCTTGGTTTATTAAAGGTCTAACAACCTTGGAATTTTGAGTATGTAGTATGCAGGTAGATCCTCAGACTCTAAAATGTTTCCTATCTTGAACGGAAATGACTATGTCTACTCGAAAGAGAAAATGAAAATCGGACTTCAAGCCATCAACATAGAACTTTGGAAGATTGTGGAAAATTGATACACCATTCAGCACCCTGATGCTCCCACTTCTGATGACAAAGCTACACTGGGGTTGAATGCACAAGCAAAACATATTATCTGTGACAGTATCTCGAAAGACATTTTCATTCGATTTCGAAAGCTTGACACTGCAAAGCAACTCTGCGATGCCATCAAAAATGCTCACGAAGAATTCATTGCCAGAACAGATCCTCACACTAAAAATGCTTCGTGCTATGTATGCTGGTTTCAGAAGTCTTCATAAGGAAAGTGCCATGGAACTCACTGATCGGTTGACCTATATTGTTGAAAGACTTCATCAACGATGAGTAACAGATATCACCGATAGAGATGTGGTCAACAAGCTGCTAAGTGCTCTTGATGCAACCTTTGATCCAATCTGATAGAGGCAAAGGTTTCCTGTCTTTCGATGAAATGGTGGCTATCGTTTTGGAGGAAGAAGACTTTGATGATCCGACTACAAACGTGCGAGGATGTCGTGCCTTATCAATCGCTAAACCAACTCCGAGAGGTTATTGACCACGCCGGAGCACGATCAACCTGACCAGGATGGTATGTTTCCTGCAGGCAAACGAAGAACAAGCAAGAAACTAAGATTGCAATCTAGATATTGCGAATATAAGAAGAAAGCTTTATTTATCAAGGTGGGGTTCTGTGACGCCTTTGTATGGTCGTTGAAGACAAACGAAGTACGCAAACTTGCAGCTATGGCGAACTTTAATCTAAACAAAACCCAAAGTCTAAACGACGCCCTAAGGGCTATATGTATGGAGGAAGATGGGGGAATTTCATGGCCCCTGGAGGAGGGGTCCAAAACCAACCCTAACTCTTGTTTCCCCACACATACGGACTCTAAAAACAGCCTATACTCAAGCATTTCGAAATTACATGGGCCTGGCCCAATAATAAAGTGACGCAACACCTATAATAGCCTCATGACGAAATTTATGAAGTGTCATCTTGTATATTTCGTCCAAGGCTTCACACACTCATTATGGTGGCTTCAAAGTCGTAAAATCATCACTTGTAACTCCTTTCTAGTTCCCCTTGCGCATGCCATCATCTCCATGCTTGATCTTGATCCAATGATAATCCTTCTTGTCCAAGCTAGGCCCTTCATTTTTAAGCAAGACACATGTATCCAATTTAGGCAGCATCATATTCTCACAAACATTAGAATCATTACCAAGAAACGAAAGTACCTGGTAATTTATTTGGCGTGCGCGAGCTCTAGTAATTGGTCCAGTATGTATAGCAGCAGGGGCTGTGGGTGTAACAATGGTATTGATGTCCTCATCATCCTACCCTTCTTGAAATGAAGTCATCCTCGACGGAAGCACATCTTCCTCACCCAAGTAAGGCTTCAAATCTGCAATGTAAAAAGTGGGACTAACCCCAAAATCTGCAGGCAACTCAAGTTTATATGCATTATCATTTATTTTTTTCTAACACCTTAAAAGGATCATTAGCATGTGGCATTAGCTTGGGCATGCGCAAATTAGGAAACCTATCCTTACGCAAATGTAACCAAACAAGATTCCCAAGTGCAAAGACAACACGTTTTCTACCCTTATCTCCAACAAGTTTATATTTAGCATTCATGCGCTCAATATTTTCCTTAGTTAACTCATGCATTTTTAAGATCAACTCAGCATGTTGTTTAGCATAAAAAATAACCTTCTCCGAAGATGGAAGAGGCAACAAATCAATAGGTACACGAGGTAGGAAACCATACACAATTTCAAAAGGGCACATCTTAGTAGTAGAATGCAGCGACCGATTATAAGAAAATTCAATATGAGGCAAGCATTCTTCCCACATTTTCTTGTTATTCTTCAAAATAGCCCTAAGCATGGTAGACAATGTTCTATTGACTACTTCAGTTTGTCCATCAGTTTGGGGATGACAGGTAGTACTAAAAAACAGTTTAGTCCCAACCTTAGCCCATAAACATCTCCAAAAGTTGATGAGAAATTTAGTATCACGATCGGAAACAATAGTATTTGGCACACCATGCAAGCGAATAATTTCATGAAAGAACAAATCAGCAACATTAACAACATCATCGCTTTAATGACATGGTATAAAGTGTGCCATTTTCGAGAACCTATCCACGACAAAAAATATGATATCCTTCCCCTTCTTTGTTCGAGGTAAACTTAAAACATTGTCCATAGATATATCCTCCCAAGGAACACTAGGTACAGGCAAAGGCATATATAAACCATGAGGATTGAGTCGTGACTTAGCTTTTTGACATGTAGTGCAGCGAGCAACCAAACGCTCAACATCCCATCTCATCTTTGGCCAAAAGAAATGTGTAGCAAGTATATCCTCTATCTTCTTCACGCCTTAGCACGAAACACAAATTCATCGTTATCAACGAACTTGTTCTAAGTTCTCCCGTCCTTACAATTCTGCAATACATCTTTAAATTCAGCATCATGCACTCCAAACCAAATATTTTAAAGTCAAGTTGTGAAAGCATAGTATAACGACGAGACAATGCATCAGCAATAACACTTTCTTTACCCTTCTTGTGTTTAATGACATAAGGGAAAGTCTCAATGAATTCAACCCATTTAGCATGTCTACGGTTCAGTTTTGCTTGAATTTTAATGTGTTTCATAGATTCATGATCAGAATGTACAAAAAATTCCTTGGGCCGTAAATAATGTTGCCATGTTTCTAAGGTCCAAACAAGAGCATATAATTCTTTATCATAAGTAGATTAGTTCAGACTAGGCCCACTCAATTTTTCAGAAAAGTGTGCAACAGGTTTGCTATCTTGTAATAACACACCTCCTAATCTAATTCCACTAGCATCTCATTCAAGCTCAAAAGTCTTATTAAAATCAGGAAGTTGGAGTAAAGGAGCATGTGTCAGCTTATCTTTCAATACCGTGAAGGCTTCTTCCAGTGCGGTACCCCCAAACAAAAGGCACATCCTTCTTTGTAAGCTCGGTGAGAGATGCAGCAATGGCGCTGAAATCTCTCACAAAACACCTATAGAAACCAGCGAGGCCAAGGAAACTCCTCACTTGTGTGACTGTTTTGGCTGCGGCCAACTCTCAATAGCTTCAATGTTGGCCTTCTCAACTTCAATTCCCTATGGAGTAACAACATAGCCAAGAAAAGATACTCGATCGGTGCAAAAGGTGCACTTTCCAAGGTTACCAAACAAACGTGCATCACATAGAGCAATAAAAACAACACGTAAATGTTCCAAATGTTCCTCCAAAGATTTACTGTAAATTAGTATATCATCAAAATAGACTACCACAAATCGTCCAATGAAAGCATGTAAAACTTCGTTCATTAATCTCACGAAAGTACTAGGTGCATTAATTAACCCAAAAGGCATGACTCACCACTCATATAAACCAAACTTAGTTTTAAATGCAGTTTTCCATTCATCTCCCTATTTCATACGACTTTGATGGTATCCACTACGCAAATCAACTTTGGAGAATATTGTAGAGCCACTCAATTCATCAAGCATATCATCTAGCCTAGGAATAGGACGACGATAACGAAAAGTAAAATTATTAATGCCTCTACAATCAACACACATATGCGATGTACCATCCTTTTTCGGCACTAGAATAATAGGAACAACACAAGGACTAAGGGATTCGAAAATATAACCTTTGTCGAGTAGCTCCTGGACTTGATGCATAATCTCCTTCCTCTCCTCTAGATTCGTATGGTATGGTGCACGGTTGGGTAGCGAAGCACCGGGAATTAAGTCAATCTAATTCTAAATCCCTCGAATAGTTGGTAATCCCGGTGGAAGTATTGTGGAAAGACGTCAGCGAACTCCTGCAAAATATTAGTAACACCAGGAGGCAAATAGGAAGGCACGTCCTCGAATAAAAATAATGCCTCTTTGCACACAAAAGCATAGCAAACATACTTTCTGAAATCTAGATCACCAATATCAGATTTGGTGGCAAGTAAACATGCACTTTTCAATTTAATTTCAGAAGCAACACGAGATGGTTTATTATTAGGCTTCATTTGTTGCTTAAATTCCTTTGCCACAATCTGATTCTCACTCTCGTTGTGCTGCTGTTTTGCTTTATTAGCTCTATTAATATCATCTATCAAAATGGAATCGGGAGTCATAGGAAGCAAAGTACTAAAATGCACACGAACAGTACGTGTTACCTTAACCTTGCCGCTGTTATTGAACCATTGGATATAGTAAAGATGTGGATGTGGTCTTGTGGTGAGAGATAGCTTCTCGACCATCTCCATGCTAGCCAAGTTGTTGCAGCTCCCTCCATCTATGATGACGCGAACAGAACGTTCCTTCACAACTCCCTTCGTATGGAACAAATTATGCCTCTGATTTTGCTCTGCTTGTGTGAACTGCACACTCAAAACACATTGAGCAACTAAACATTCATACCTGTCAGCGTCTTCAGGAGTCATGTATTGCGTCTCATTTTCAGAATCATCTCCACCGTGTTCTTCATGTGTAATAAGGCCAAAGTCTCCTCCTCATAGTCATTAACAGACTCATAACCACCATCCTTAGTAGCAATCATCACACGCTGAGATTTGCATTCTCTTGCATAATGACCTCTTCCCTTACAATGACAACAAATAATATCACTTGTGTGCCCTATTGATGCCATGGAAGAAGAAGAGCTCTGTACAGGCCCGACAGGTGTGCTCTTGGTAGATAGTGGTGGTTGTGCCTGCTTTCTTGTATCATGACTGGAGGTGGCAGCTGATGGAGGTGTCGATGCAGTAGAATGTGTGGATGTAGAGGATGCACGCGGTATCCATGAGGAAGGTTGACCTGCAGAATAGTTAGTTCGTGCCAATGCCTGTCGATCTTGCACTTCACGTTCAGCTTTACAAGCAACATGGAATAAACGAGTGATATTATTATACTCCTTATACTCTAGAATGGTCTGAATCTCTCTATTTAATCCACCCACAAAACATGCAATCATAGCTTCATTATCCTCAACAATACCACATCAAATCATGCCAGTTTCTAATTCTTGATAATATTCTTCTACAGAATTTTTTCCTTGTCTTAAACGCTACAATTTTTGAAGTAATTCATGTTGATAATATGGTGGAACCCAACGAGTACGCATAGAAGTTTTCAAAGCAGCCCAAGTAGTTGGAATATTATTCGGATATAATCTACGATGTTCATACCACCACACACAAGCAAAACTAGTGAAAGCACAAAGTGCAGCAGGAACACGTCTCTCCTCGGGATATTCTAAACATGTAAAACGTTGTTCGGTTTCTAACTCCCAAGTAAGATATATATCAGGAACGTATCTACCCTCAAATGGTGGAATATTCAATTTCAGTTTAGGGAGATGGTCATGATCTCGTACCTGAGGGGGAGCCCTACCATTGCGATTATTTGCATGTGGATGACCTGGTGGTTGTGGTGCTCATGGTTGTACGTTGTTCTGATTTTGATCAACCTCATCCTCGTAATCTCCCGCATAATCATCCTCCTCCTCATCAGCAGCAGGAGCCACAGAAGTATCAAAGCAACACCAACTGTTGGGGATATAGCTATTGAGTTAACCTGCCCAGGAGGGGCCGGGTTATACTCATGGCGACTCACAAGACAAAGCCCATGAAGGAATCGGAGATGGCGGTCCATGAGGATGACTTATGAAGATCCCAAGGACCAAAGGCGGCTTAAGGCCCATAGGTGTAAACCGCCATATGTGTATGACTTGTATTATAAGGCAATTGTAATTAAGTCACCGGGTCGGACACGTTTATGAGCCTGTCGGGACTCTATAAGCCACCGGGCGTCAACCTTAGTATATAAAGGGACGACCCGGCGGCGAGTTGGGACGAGAGACAAGATATCGAAAGCTAGGTCTAGCGTATTCGCTCCCTAGTAACCAAGACATAAGCAATACCACCTCAAACTGGATTAGGCCTTTACCTTCACCGCAAGGGGCTGAACCAGTATAAACTCCCTGTGTCCTTTGTCCCATTAAACCCCTTTAAGCTAATCTCGTTGCGATGGCTACACGACTAAGTCATTATGCTAGGACATCTGCTGTGATGATCCCACGACAGTTGGTGCCCACAGTGGGGCTATCACACGATGGTTTCAAGTTCTTGAAGGGCAACTTCGAAGGGATCAAAGGATACGCTGTGGGCCGGATGACCAAGAGTCGTCACGGCAATCTCTACATCGACAACGTAGGCTGGGGCCCCAACGCCGGCTCAATTGAGTATGGGTACCGAGTCCCCTTCGGCGGAATTCATGTCTTCATTGGCAAAATCAGCGAACCGGGCCCTGAGCCTTACATCTGTGCCGACATCATCGAGACGGCTCAGCGTGCGAGACCTGCCCCAGTTTAGCCCGCCATGAGGCGTGCCTTCATGGGATTCACCCATGGAGCAGAATTTGAGGAAGGATCCAGGTCTGACGGTAAGACGGCCATCTATTCTAATGGTGAGTCGTCCACATGAGAGACTATCTCATTGTATCAACTGCGGGACAACAGACTTCGGGGTTGTTCCGATGGTGATAGTATTCTGGACTCCTACGAGCCGCCGAACCGGGTCGCAATCTTCATGGCCGGTACACAACCGGTGCAGAATTCTTCAACTGCAGCGGCGTTGATTTCCGGGTCAGCAACGATGACGGTGGCCGGGGCAGGAGGCCCTGCGCGCTCGCCGGCTCAGGTCTTGTCTGACTTACTTGACGCTTTGGCAGCACTACTGACAGTGGAGGTTAACCCAGAAAACCGAGATCAGCATAACACGGAAGTCGCAAAATTGCGAGATTGGATAGCCCAAGCCAAGGAAGACCTGGCAGCTGAGGACGCTAGGATGGCCACGGAGTGGGCTATGTTGGATGATCAGGCACAACGGATTCAGTCAGAACACCTCAAACGAAGTCATGAGGAGGAGGCATCAGACTCGTCTGCCTTCGTTCTACGAGGCGATAAATCCCTTTAATACGCCTGGAGCGGGGACCAGTCACCCACCAAGGGTAAACCGGATTGAAGCACCTGGGACGGGAACACTGGCTCAGCCGCACACGATGGACCCGCCTCGCCAGAACAATATCCCACCACAGCACGTGCCGACGCCACCGGGTCATTACTCTAACCCTTTGGATAACATGATCATTGCAGCGTCACGATTGGCGGCTCTCCCAGTTGAAGGCGAGTCCCCAGCAGCGGTTGAAACTCGAAGGGCTAGAGAGCTACTTCAGATAGCATTGGTTCAGCAGCAGACTTATTCTTACAGCCATGAGAGAATCCATTCAATCCCCCGCCCAAGCCGAAGTTATAGCAGACACATGGATTCCCCGGCAGTGTCAAGCAGTGAGCGGCGCCGTAACCCACACCATGGACATGACCCACCCCATAATACTCAGGCTCTGATAGACCAGGATAGAGCACATCGGGAGGCTGAGCTGGTGTCTCAGTACGCGGCTCATCAGCCATTGCCGGTTTATCCGACAACTTCGGTGGAAGCGGGCGTGACCTCCCGAAGCACGGGTGTGCCGTGTTTAGTGTCGGCTCTGCGTAATGAGTGTCTGCCCAAGGATTTCAAAGGACTTCGTAAGGTGCCTAACTACACAGCCGACTTACCCCCTGAGGCATGGTTTGGGAGTTACAAGATGGCCATGGAACTATTGGAGGTCAGCGATGCCGTGTGTGCCAAGTACTTTACCATTATGATGGATGGGACCGCCCATACTTGATTAAAGGGACTACCTGCCAACTCCATCGGATCATGGGCCGAGTTAAAAGCCCAATTTATCTAGAATTTTAAGGATATGTGCAAGCAGCCCATGTCGATCATGGATTTGGATGCCTGCGCCCAAGAGGAGGGCGAGTCAATGACACATTGGGTGCGCCGGGTTAAGGCCATCCTACACTCATTGGATAACATCAATGCCGGCTCAGCAGTCCTCATGTTGGAGAAAAACTACCATTTTCTGCCTCTTAAACAGAAGTTAGGGCGGCTCAAGCGCCACTGCAATGATATGGGGGAACTGATGGCGGCTCTAATTAAATATGCTGACTCTGATGGTACCAAGGACCCCGAGTCTGATGATGACAAGCCAGGAAAGGGAAAGAAGAGTGGCAACACTAGAAACTAGCATCATAACCCGGTGACTCAGGGGAGTAATGGTAAACGTAAGGCTGATAATAATTTAGATTTTGTGGCCAATACCAACACGCAGAACAATGGTCAGCGTCATAAAGGAAAGCCACCTCCTCGGGTAGGAGGGTCGGGTATAAATCTAGAGTAGATGTTGAATCAGCCATGTCCAAAAAATGGCTTGCGAGACAGGCCATCTACGCACCTTTGGAAGGACTGCTACATTATGAAGGAGTTCAAAAATTCTGACTTGTTCCAGTACAATCATGGACCAGGTGGCGGCTCGGGTTCCGGTTCTTATGGCCCGGGTCATGGTGGTGGCGGCTCTAACTCTGGTTTGCAGGGTCACCAGGGTAACCAAGGTAACCAGGGAGGTTTTCATCAATAGCCCGGTCCGGGGAGTCAGCAACAACAATCTGGGTATCAGAGTAACCCAAAACAGTTGAATAGTGGGTAGTACCACGTCTTCACCACAAGTTTATGCAAGCGGGATTAGAAGCTTCATAAAAGGGCAGTTAATGCCGTTGAACCGGCAGTTCCCCGTTACTTTCATTGGTCGGAGCAACCCATTGTGTGGAGCCGTGAGGATCACCCGCCTCGGGTTAATAATCCGGGTCACTTGGCTTTGGTGGTAGCACCGCGGGTTGGAGGATATAAATTCACCAAAGTACTCATGGATGGAGATAGCAGCATCAATATCCTTTATTATTACACCTTCCGTCGCATGGGGTTAACCGATAAAAATATTAAGCCGTCAAACACTGTTTTTCACGGTGTGGTGCCCGGTAAGTCGGCATACCCAGTTGGGAAAATAGCGCCGGAGGTTGCATTGGGGATGATCATGATTCCAGATCCGAAATGTTGACCTTTGAAGTAGTGAGGATCAAGAGCCCTTATCATGCTCTGTTTGGACGGCCGCCTTATGCTAAGTTCATGGCAAGGCCTTGTTATGTTTTTCTACAGCTCAAAATGCCAGGTCACAAGGGGACCATTACAGTACATGGAAGCCGAAAGATAGCTTTGGAGCGTGAGGAAGGTGATGCATCCTATGTTGAGTCGGTCTGTGCAACGGAGGAGTTGAAGTTTTACAAAGACAATGTTGACCCGGCTGACATGACATCTTTGAAAAAGCCAACTACAGAGCATGACCCGGTATTGAAGTTTAAATCGGCGGATGATACCAAGATAATTGACTTCGTTCCTGGCGATTCATCTAAGAAGTTCAGCATCAGTGCTAATATGGATCCAAAATAGGAAAGTGCGCTCATCGAGTTCATCCTTGAGAACTGGGACATCTTTGCATGGAAGCCTTCTGACATGCCAGGTGCATCGAGGGAACTCACTGAGCATAGTCTTAATATTGATCCAATGTTTAAGCCGGTGAAGTAGTTTCTCCATCGTTTTAATGAAGAGAGGCGAAAGGCCATTGGTGAAGAAGTGGCCCGGCTCTTGGCGACCGGGTTCAATGTTGAAGTTTTTCATCCTGAGTGGTTGGCTAACCCGGTGCTGGTCCTTAATAAGAATGGCACTTGGTGTATGTGTGTGGATTACATGGATTTAAACAAGGCTTGTCAGGCTGATCCATTTGCTCTCCCTCGTATTGATCAAATTATTGATGCTACAGCAGGTTGTGAGCGTTTGAGTTTTTTGGATGCTTATTCTGGTTATCATCATATCAAGATGGCAGTTAAGGACCAGGCTCAAGAAGGACATGGCTTGCTCAGCGAAGGGCTGTTTCGCAACGTGGAGGTAGTCGTCGTTGTTCTTGTTGTTGTTGTTGTTGTTGTTGTTGTTGTTGTTTTTGTTGTTGTTGTTGTTGTTGTTGTTGTTGCAGAGGTGCGGCAGGTACAACCAGTGGTGGTTGTGGAAGACGCGCAAGCAGTACATTAAATTTGTTATCGAGCTTTGTTTCGAACGTCTTCTCAAAGCCAGTTATCTTATCCATGGCCTCTTCAAAAAAATTCAGCACATCTTGCACCTGTTCATTCATCATTTGCTGAAATTTATCATGCAACTCCTTATTCATCATGTGCTCCCAGTCAGTCTCCTCGACTTGTGATCCTGCGATGGTTAGTAGAAATAAAAACACACAAGAATATGATCCTACACACTACTAGAAAACGGTGGTGGTGGGGCGTCACAAATCCGTCAAGCAAATCTCAAATTCTTACCAGTTCTTACCCAGCAGCAGGCGGTGATCGGCAACCGTCGTAGTCAAAACTCCCAAAGCTTGGATAGAGCGATTACCAGGGAGAGTCAAACGCACGACGTAGATGTATGTGGAGCTGGGAAGGCTTATAATATGGTAGCAAAAAGGGTCAGCAATAATCAATTCAGAGATGCAAAGTTGAATAAACGCTTAGCGATGGTACTATACTGGTCCTAGGCAAGACTGCACTAGAGACGCGAGCCGACAACACTAACAAAATCACGGCGCTGCACATAAACAAGGGAGGAGCACACTTCGAAAAAAATTCTCTCTTTTTTTGCACTTTTTTCCTCTCTTTTTTTTGCTCCACAACAATTTTTTCGAAAATGTCTACAAATGGTCTAAAAAATGCCTAGCAAGAATTTTCCAGACTTAGTTTTTTTAAACTCGAACTATTTTTCTACTGCGGGTATCACGAAAGTTTGGGAGTCCTGCTCTATCACTACTCGGAGTATGGCGTGATCTGGAAATCCAAAGCAGAGTAACAAAATACTGGACTCGGACTAGGACTGGTGGCAGAGATGAATCTGGAGGAACTCGGACTGGTGGCGGCGATGAATCTAGTGGAACTCGGACTGGTGGTGGATATATGCTGCAGGTGGACTCAGATTGGCGTGATGGCGGCGGATAGGTGGTGGTGTATATGGACTCAGATTGGCGGTGAATATGTGATGGTGATATGTGGCAGCGGCGACGTGAAAACCTGTGAACAGAACTCGAAACTCTAAAGGACTAGATGCTAAGACCAACAACTTGACATGACGATGCAACCGCAAATTCAACAAAGCAAATACAGAGAAGATTATGCAAAGGCTCAGATTGGTTCGGATAGGATGAACTAACCCTAATTTTTTTTGGCTTTTTCATGGACTATAGGTATGAAGAACCGACTCGATCTAAACTACGAAAAAACTATAAGATCTCACCGAGCAACCTGGAAATCTAATACCACTTGATAGAGGCAAAGGTGTCCGGTCTTTCGATGAGATGGTGGCTATTGTTTTGGAGGAAGTCGACTTTGACGATCTGACTACGAACGTGCGAGGACGTCGCGCCTTAGCAATTGCTAAACAAACTCCGAGAGGTTATTGACCACGCTGGAGCACGATCAACCTGACCACGAAGGTCTGTTTCATGCAGGCAACCGAAGAACAAGAAAGAAACTAATATTGCAATCTGGATATTGCGAATATAAGAGGAAAGCTTTATTGATCAAGGTGGGGTTCTATGACGCCTTTGTCTGGTCGTTGAACAGAAACGGAGTATGTGAAGTTGCAGCTATGGCGAACCTTAATCTAAACAAAACACAAAGTCTAAACGACGCCCTAAGGGCTGTATATATGGAGGAAGAGGGGGGGGATTCGTGGCCCTTGGAGGAGGGGTCCGAAACCAACCCTAACTCTTGTTTCCCCACACATACGGACTCTAAAACAATCTATACTCAAGTATTTCGAAATTACATGGGCCTGACCCAATAATAAGGTGACGCAACACCTATAATAGCCAGTGGACAAAATTTATGAAGTGTCATCTTGTATATTTCGTCCAAGGCTTCACGCACTCATTATGGTGGCTTCAAAGTCCTGAAATCATCACTTGTAACTCCGTTATGGTTCCCCTTGCACATGCCATCATCTCCATGCTTGATCTTATCCCAATGATCATCCTTCTTGTCCAAGCTAGGCCCTTCATTTGTAAGCAAGTCAAATGTATCCAATTTAGGCAGCATCATATTCTCACAAACATTAGAATCATTACCAAGAAATGAAAGTACCTGATAATTTAATTGGCGTGCGCGAGCTCTAGTAATTGGTCCTGTATATGTATCAGTAGGGGCCGTGGGTGTAACTTTGTTAGTGATGTCCTCATCACAATCGTAGCTGAAATCAAGCAAAGACCAGACTATGAAAAACTTCACTACGTCGAGGTCATAACGCTATTGTCTATCCACGAAGAAAAGATGGAACTTGAAAATGGATATCAAGAATCATCTTCGAAAAGTGAAGGGGAAATTCTTTCACACTATGGCAGTTCACAAGAAGACGTCAAGAATCAACATCCTATTAGAAGGGAACTAGAAATGCTCATAGAAAGGCTAAGTGATCTTAGGAGACAATATGTGTCTCATAAATGATGACGAATTTGACTTTCCTGAATCTTCAAGAAAGTTACCTCTGAAAGAGATAAAGTGCTTCAAGTGCAAACAATTTGGTCACCTCATAGAAGACTATCTGATGCGGAGCATCCTATGATCATCCCCATGTACACTACGACTTCTCCCCAAGCCCCTAATTCCCACATGTTGAGCCCTCAAGCATATGCCATTGGACACAAGGTGAACTCGCTCCTTTCCGAATCTTCCCTTTCTGCATGTAAGACATGGATGCTACCTCAAGCGCGGACCTTATGCATACTCAGGTCCATCCGAGGAGACCATGGAGAGCCTAAGGACCAAGGCCAAGTGTGCGCGGGAGCATGGGAAGGAGAGCCAGCTGCTACAGCCCGAGCGGTACTACCGCCCACACCAAGCGGTACTACCGCTGAAGGCCCACAAGCGGTGCAACCGCTCGACCACCACCCAACAACCGGCCAAGCTTCTATGATCGAGCGGTGCAAGGCCGGTGCAGCACCGGTTTATCCCCGTAACAGCCACTTGACCAGTACAACTGCCCCAAGCACCGGTACAACCGCTGAGCAGATCCGGAAGCACCTCCAGGAACCCGTACTTGAGCGTCCAGCGGTACAACCGCCCCCATGACCGGTACTACCGCCCTGCCTGTGCGTAGTGAAAGGGGTTTCACCCCATGTATCCCCCAACTTACCCCTTGGACTATATATACTTGTCCCTTAGCTCCGTCCTAGGGTTAGCGTTGTGATAGCTCATTTGAGAGATAGAGCTACGCTCATCCATATCGGATCTACTCCAAGAGAGACACCGCGGCCTCTATGGAGAAGATCCCTTTGGATTCGAGACCTCCTTTTGGAGAAGAACTTCAAGACCTCCTCACAAAGAAGACCGGTTACCTCTTGTATCGTCCGTTGTTGACTTTGGATCTTGTATCTTCCTTTGTGTTCATGGATCTAGCGCATGTGTGATCATTCTTGTTGGTTTGAGTGTTCTCTTGTGCTCCCCTCGTGATTTCCCCTTGTTTCCCTCCTCGTGTTCTTCGTGTTCATCGCGGGATCCACTCCTTTCGTGAAAGATCGGCCCTCTAGGGTTCCACCCTACATCATCTTGGTATCGAGAGCCATGTTGATCACGATTTCGGAGCCTCCCCTCGTTGTTTTCTAGCCTAATTTTGTTATGTTCTTTTCCAATTTCGAAAATCCCCACCAAAAATAGCCCCAATTTTTTTGTGATTTGTTGGTTTGATGATGTTTTGTTGATTTTGATCCATGTATTTGCTTGGTTTGAAGTGGATCTAGCATCTCCCCAAGTTTCCCCACCTTCCATCCACGAAATCCATCAAATTTTGCCCCCGAGATCATCCATTTCCGCCCCAAGTTCATCCCCGATCCAGATCTGAGAATTTTTCCCGACACCAGCGGTACAACCGGCCCCCGAGGCGGTACAACCGCTCCCCCATAACCTGATACTTCTGCCAGATAAAACTGGAACCCCATGACGCTCCAGGAGCAGTACAACCGCCCACCCAAGCGATACAACCTCCCCTCCGAGTTTCAGCCTCGGCTGATTGACAGTTTTGATCATAACTTTCACATCCGGAGTCCGATTTTCACGTTCTTTAGCTCGATGAGTAGCTATTGACATCCCCCATCCATATAAATAGGTTTCAACACCATTTGACCCCATCAAATTTTTGGAACTTTGGCATCTTTGCCTAGGGCTTCCACCACATCATCCGCTACACCACCATAGCCTTCCGCAACCTAAGCAATTTTGTTCCCCATCGCATTAGTGGTTGCTTGAGGAGTGATTTGAGTCTCCTAAGGTTTCTAGGCTACTTAGGGACGGTCGCTTATTCGTCAACCACCACCACCACTTCCGCATAGGATTGGCCACTATACACTCCGACCACCCAACTTAACCCAATTTTGCTTGTGTTGTGAGTTGTGTCTCCTAAGGTGTTTCGGCTACTTAGGGACCGTGCTTCCAACTCCGACACTGTGTATAGTCCACCACCTTACCCTCGACTTCCGCATTGCGTACTCCACAACCCATCATTGCCAGTCCGCAATTCCACTGAGCTTCCACAAAATCATCACCGCATTCCCGCTACCACCATTTGACATTTGAGATTTTGAGTTCGCGGGTTTTCCGTTTCCTAAGGTGTTTCATCTACTTAGGGACGAGTCTCCATCATCTTGGTATCATCATCAAGATCACCGCCACTCATCATCACCGCGGACGGTAACCTCCATATCATCTTGGTATCGGGGTACCCCTCCATTGTATATTCCCTTGCCATTGCATTGATAACCCCTAGCCCATTTTGCGTTACTTGCCTATTGAGACTAGCCTTTGAGTATTGCCGGCAACGTTACTTTTGCACATTAGTGGTCTACACCTTCCATTGGTATCATATCATCCTTTGTGCCACAAGTTTGTTCCCGCATATATACACAATAGCTATCTTGGTTTGTGCATTTCGCAAAGTGGCCATACATATCAAAAAAAAGAGAATAAAGTTTTAAGCAAAAGAATGAACAAAGAGCTTGTAAGCAAGTGCCATAGCATCATACCACATTGTCATATAAGATCATCTTGGATCATAACACCGGGAGCCATACATATATAGCATACTTGGGATAGAAGTTCATACATTTTGCATCTTATAGGTTGTGCACAAGTGTCGTATCCGCCTATTGAGAAATCGTTCTAGCGTCTCTCTTGAGTTGTGCAACACGAGCGTTTTCCGTGGATTCCACATTTTGTGCTCATCCTTGGTTGCACGACCCCATTTATCTATTCGTGTGTGTGTTTCTGTGTACCCCATATTGCTATTGGTCTACTTGTTACACTTGTGAATTTGTGAATCTCTTTCAACATTATTGACTCTTGCTAACATTTTACATCAAATTTTTGTGCCACTATCCTCACTGAGCTCCACCATAAGCCTTATTTGTGTAGGTGTGAGAAGCCAACAAGAATTGGTACCAATTGTGCTATTTCCTTGTCCACATTGGAGTGATCATTGATCCACTTTCAACTTCGGTCAAGGTACATTTGGTATTCGTTCTTCTCTTTCTCCACTCATATTGGCTCGAATCTTGTGATGGATAGGAAAGGCATTTCATCTCCGGTCTTCCGCAAAAACGACGGCGTGTACAACTACATCAACAACAAGCTTTCCGCACAAAAGGAGGAGCAAGATGCAAGGATGGAGGAGATTCGGACCTTGATGATCGACTGTTCTTCCCCTTCATCATCCTCAAGGCGGCGAAGTTCAAGTCACAAGTCTTCGGAGCGCAAAAATGATGCAAGCGCAAGGCGTCCACGTCCACATCTCCATGGCGACCACCATCATGTTTGTGATCCACATCGTCATGAAGGGCAAGTCACCTCCAAGCAACATGTGCACGACGACGACGAACGACATCTACATCGAGCTCAAGCACGACAACGACAACATCATCATGAAGATGATCGAGATGCGACTACCTACAAGTCGCAACAAGCCCTACTTCACGCCAAGTCCAAACTTCATGACCACAAGAGAAGACCGCGAGACAAGCACCACCAAGACGGAGCTACGACTACACCAACCACTTTGGCATCTTCGCCAAGCGACTTCAAGGCCTCTTCGCCTTCGGATATATGGCATCTTCGCCAACAAGCACCTCAAGACTACGCTCAAGAGAAGCTCCCCAAGCTCAAGTCCGCGACTTCCACGAGCTACTATGACCTCGACATCGACCACACGATTCCTTTCTATGGGACTCAATAACCCGAGGAGTATCTCGAGTGGGAGCATTTGATGGACGACTACCTCAAGCTACATCAAGTCATGCCCGAAGATCAAGTGATGTGCGCCACAAGGAACTTCCATGACTACGCGTCCACATGGTGGCTTCACACACCTTCGGAGAGCTATGACATGAGTTGGCCCAAGACGAAGAGAGCTTTGCGACGAGAGTTTGTGCCTCCAACCTACACGGAACAACTTCAACGCCAATTGGAGAACACCATCCAAGGATACAAGTCCATCGACGAGTACTTCAAGGAGATAAAGATTGCCTTGCGACGAGCCGGCGTGGACGACCCCATTTCGATGAATTCCACTTCATGATGGGATTGCACAACGACATCTCCAAGACGATCTTCCTCGAGAACTACAAGTCCCTCGACGACAACTACATTGGTGCTCTCAAGGCGGAACAAGAACTCATGAGGGCCAAAGTTTCTCTACCCCAAGCTCACTTCGCGACGACCAAGCTCCATGAGAAAGAGCATGAGGCTAGTACCACCATGATGTCCAAGCCCGACGAGCTCCAAGATGATACTCCCAAGTTCGATGCCATCCCTCTTTGTGGCATTGACGATGCCGAGTCCTCCATGACTCTTTTTCAAGACGGTGCGGCGACGAGTACGACTACGGAGACCCTCAAGGACCAAGCTTTGAAGGCGAGGGACAAGGTGGCGAGCAAGGATGATGCTTCCATCTTAGGAGACGAGAGTGATGATGTGCCATCTTCGGCCTTCATACACGGTGACGACAACGAGATGGTTGAACATGGGATTTTCCCTTCGACCACGGCGACGTATGATGACTTGAGTGACTTGTGCCACCATATTGAGAGTGAGAGTGACTTCACCACTAGCCCCATATATGTGTTGCCACAATTCCCATGTGAGGAGAGCCACAACCCCCACCACTTGAGTGAGATGAGTAACTCCACCATATGTGAGTTTGAGTGCACCTTTTCAGAGGGAGTGAGTGAACCACCACATAGAGAGAGTGAGTTAGTTGATAGGTCATGCGAGGCCACTTTAAACACTAACGACTTAACCTCTACCTCTATTGTGTCTTCTCATTTGGTGCTAGGTCCTATCTATGATGACGCGCCGATTCACGACGACTACGTCCTACCTTTGGGCAAGACGATGGCCATGGTGGAATATGATGCACCCCCCACATGGTTCCATCAAGATGAAGATGACCACCATTTGGTCTTTCCCACCTCACCTACACCACTTGAGTGGAATGAAAACGGTAACATAGGTGACAGTGATGCTCTAGTCCCACTAGTGGACATTCTTGACATTGATTGCTTTCATGATGTTGATCCCCCTATTGACATGCTTCATGCTAGTATGATTTCCCCATGCGATGATTTACCCATTTATGATGAGTATGATGATTGCCATGTGGAGTCTCTTAGTTGTGATGCCATGTTACATAGGATTTCTTGTGCTAATTCTGTCGGTCACATCATGTTTGCCAATCCGCTTGACTTGTCATATGGTATGCATGAGATCAATCACATGTCATATTTGCAATCTATTCATAGTGACTATGCATATGCCGTTAAATAAACCCAATTTGCACATATGGCATAGATGACAAGCCCATGGTTATCGGCATTTGTTTTTCTTGTGATGATATTGATATGCTCCCTTTGCATCCTTTATCTCATATGCCATACCATGATCACCTAGCTTCGGATATGCATTGTTTTGGATGTTGTCCATTTTCTCCATATGATGTTTCCGATATTGCTCATGAGGAGACCCCCATAGTTTCCTCATACATTTTAGAGATTTTGATAACTCCCATCCATTGCATGATCCTTATACTTGTATGCTCAATTTGCATCCCCATCGTGTTATACACAATAACTATTCTTTCATGATGGATGACATGTTCTTATACCATGCATCAAATTTCTTTGAGCGATGCTTATCTTGTGCTAACTCTCACGTGCACATACACGTCATGATGGATGATGTCTACATTTACCACACACACAATTTCTTTGGTTTGTGTTTCTTTTGTGTAGGTACCCATGAATACTTGTCAACCTCGCAATCCCACGAGTTGACAAAACGAGCTCTAGAGAGCAACGATGACTTGGGATCCCATGGATTGTCTTTCCCACCGCTCTCTTCGCGCAAAGACTTCGCGCAATTCTTCTACATGACCCTCACTTGGCTATGGGTTATTTTCCACTACATACTCTATGCCCGTCTTGCCGTGTTCACTTTGCATGATATGCTCATTACTATGCTTTTGCCATACATTCGTGACCCATGCTTTGCATTACACATGATGATTGATTCTCATACTTGTATGTGTATTTGCAAGCTTGGTGGAGATATTGCTTGATATTGCTATGTTTGCTTTGTACCCCATGCCTATGATGATAATTTCATCTTGCTTTGTGTTCGTGCTTGCGATATGTCATGTGCATTGCTATGCCTATTATTTGCTCTCATGACATGATTGCCATGATTTACTCTAGTATGTTGCATCTTCGCACTACTAGCTTGCACGACTTGATTACTATGCTTGACTTTATTGCCTCACACATGATGAACAATTTCTCTTTCTATTGTGTTGAGTGCCACACTATATTCACTACACCCCATGCACATTATGCTTGGATTGTCTTGCACTTGACCCATGTGTTTAGACACTTCATTTTATTTGGAGTTGTGAATGATTCCTATGCCTACCATAGACCTTTCATTTCATTGAGCACTTTGTGAATGCTTACTATGAATTTGAGGTAGATGCTTCTTCTCTTGTCACACAAATTTGCATCACTACCTCACATTCACATGCTTGTCCCCATGATTTCTTTTCTTGTTCTAGATTGATATGCTTACATGCCACGTCAAAATCCTTTGTCAACCATATGCTTTGCATGATGACTACACTTGTCTGGTGAATCACCTCTTGAATGCTTGGTTTTGCACTAACTCTAACCACATTTATTTTTCCAAGTGTTTGTTGTCCTTGCTCATTTTGAAGGAATCACTAGACGGTGCGACATTGGAGAGTGCCCACTCCAAGCTTGAAGATGATGACTACTTGGTGAACATCCGCTTCTACACGGCGAAGCCATCTCTTTCCCATGGTGATTTGGTTTTCGATCCGAGGTCGGATCTTTCCCAAGGGGGAGGGGATGATGCGGAGCATCCTATGATTATCCCCATGTACACTACGACTTCTCCCCAAGCCCCTAGTGCCCACATGTTGAGACCTCATGCATACGCCATTGGACACAAGGTGAACTCGCTCCTTTCCGAATCTTCCCTTTCCGCATGTGAGACATGGATGCTACCTCAAGCGCGGACCTTATGCATACTCAGGTCCATCCGAGGAGATCATGGAGAGCCTAAGGACCAAGGCCAAGTGTGCGCAGGAGCAAGGGAAGGGGAGCCAGCTGCTACAGCCCGAGAGGTACTACCGCCCACACCAAGCGGTACTACCGCTGAAGGCCCACAAGCGATGCAACCGCTCGACCACCACCCAACAACCGGCCAAGCTTCTGTGATCGAGCGATGCAAGGCCGGTGCAGCACCGGTTTATCCCCGTAACAGCCACCTGACCGGTACAACCGCCCCAAGAACCGGTACAACCGCTGAGCATATCCGGAAGCACCTCCAGGAACCCGTACTTGAGCGTCCAGCAATACAACCGCCCCCATGACCGATTCTACCGCCCTGCCTGTGCACAGTGAAAGGGGTTTCACCCCATGTATCCCCCAACTTACCCCTTGGACTATATATACTTGTCCCTTAGCTCCGTACTAGGGTTAGCATTGTGATAGCTCATTTGAGAGATAGGGCTATGCTCATCCATATTGGATCTACTCCACGAGAGAGTCCGCGGCCTCTACGGAGAAGATCCCTTTGGATTCGAGACCTCCTTTTGGAGAAGAACTTCAAGACCTCCTCACGGAGAAGACCGGTTACCTCTTGTATCGTCCGTTGTTGACTTTGGATCTTGTATCTTCCTTTGCGTTCATGGATCTAGCGCATGTGTGATCATTCTTGTTGGTTTGAGTGTTCTCTTGTGTTCCCCTTGTGATTTTCCCCTTGTTTCCCTCCTCGTGTCTTCGTGTTCATCGCGGGATCCGCTCCTTTCGTGAAAGATCGGCCCTCTAGGGTTCCCCCCTACATCACTGTCCGTGTTGGGATGGAAAACCTAGCAATAGATGGATGTATCTTCACTGCAATGGACTCACTCGAATGGATCGTCATACTAAGCTCCCGAATAAAATTGAATCTTTCTCATCCTCTTCGACGAGACTAGTCACTGACATGAAAGAAAAAGCAACCATCGAATATAATATGAAGAAAATATCGTAGCTAAACAGAGTATGTGCTGAAATAACTATGGAATATGAAGATGAGACATCTGAATCAGAATCAAAAGATGAAAAGCTTCACAGGAGGTTAGGAAGAAGTAATTCCTTTGTTGCTTAAGAATCATCTGAGAAATCACTCGATTCAGACAATAATGACAATGATTCAAATGATGATGAACCAATCACATTCTGTCTCATGGCAAAGACCTCTAAGGATCAGATATCAGCAAAGCACTTAAAATCTCTCACTGAATATTCTGCTGAATACATTGCATATGCTAAACTAGTTAAGATTGCAAAATCTCAACAAGATGAGCTTGAAAAACTTGAGAAGAATCTTAGGAAATACAAAGGATTACTAGTCGAAGAGATGGAGAAGAATCAAAAGTTGATCGAAGAGCATGATGCCTTTTCTTCAACTATTGATGTTCTTTCCAACTAATATGATTCCCTTACAGTCGACGACGAGAGTTTATCAGATGAACTCCTTAACAGGAATCAAGAACGCGAGTCACTGAAAGAGTATGGTAACGTGCTAGCAAAAGAAAAGGCTTCTCTCTTTGCTAAGAAATCTAAACGACTTTCTGATGATTTTGTGCCTCCTTGCTCACAATGCCTAGAACGTAGCAATGCGATTCAAATGCTGAAATATCTAATGTTTTCATCAAGAATATTGCAACAACTACGAATGGTATTTCTAACCCCTCTTGTCGGTGTACAAAAAGAGGGGTACACTTTTTGTACCCCTATAACTGTGCACGGGCAGTCTGAGCCGCGGATACCACCACACCAAGCAAGGCAAGGGAGGTGAGCCAGGGTAAGACCGAAGCTCAAGAGAACTAGAACGACGCCAAGGCCAAGACCACGAAGAGCAAAGGCGACGAAGCGGACTCCCCCGGCAAGATCCTTGCTGGGAGACAGTTCTAGTAGCCCCGGCAAGACCCTTGCCGCGGCGACTCGTCCCGCGCCTACGGAGAAAATCACCCTTGAGTCCACTGCCCCCAAAGGGCAAGGATTCGAGAGACATCCCCGTGGCGGCATGCAGATCTTTGTGAAGACATTCAAGATTAGATACGCACTAAGGAGACGACAACCCTTGGCGGGATCCCAGCCGAGGAAGACCACAAGGCCCCCGGCAAGCGCCTTGCCGGGGATGACAGCAGGCGCCTCGACAAGACCCTTGCCGGGGCCCCGGCAAGGCCCTTGCCGAGGACACCCGCCGGGCCACCATCAAGCCCACGCCGACTAAACCTCCACCACCGCATGCATGCAGCTGCCGACCCAACCAACTGGGCAGGCACCCGTGTGGCGGGCATGCAGATCTTCGTGAAGACCCACCACTGCACCACCTCAGCTGCCTGCCTACCTACATGGCATCGCAGGCGTCGCCGGCCAGGGCGCGTGTCGACACAAGAAGGAGTAGCGACGGACGAGACAGGTTTCTCCCCCGTCCCCGATAAAGCAAGGACACCTAAGCAAGACGCATTAAATGCGCCTTGTCATATGATGCGAGGGATAACCTCACAGCACTGTACCCTTTCCACCTCCTGTGTGCCACTGTGGCAACCCCTTTTTCTATAAAAGGAGGCCCGAGGCGACCAGAGGAAGGATTCGGCTTTTTGGAGCTCCTCACGCCCCATAGCTAGCTCAAGAACACATATATACAATCCACCAAAGCAGGAGTAGGGTTTTACGCACCCTCGCGACCCGAACCTGGATAAACGAACCGTGTACTAACTGTTTGATCCGCTCTTCTCACGACCCCGCGCCCCGCTAACCATAGTAGGGATTCTTGTGATCCCATAGGTGTCGTTCCCACCGACATCTTTGGCACGCCAGGTAGGGGGCGCAGTTGTGAGAATCGGCTTTAGCAGTTAGTTCGGCGCTTCTTCATCATCATGGCGCCCAGGAAGAAGACGACGGTGGCGATTGGCCAGTCGGAAGCCGGACAGCCCGTCTCGACGTAGGCGAGCAGCGGACCGGTCGCAGAAAGGACCCGGGGCGCTGCTCGCGAACACCAACACCATCCCAGTAGCCGGAGTTTGGGAGGCGGCGATGTTTGTGCGCCTGGTAACGGGCCACACGTCGCCAAATCCAAAGGCGGAGCCAAGCCCTTCGCGGGTAGAGCGGGCCCTTCTAGGGTCATCGCCGCCCCGCCCGAAGGCGACGCAAGGGCCTCCAAGACTCCCACGCCGGTGCCAACAGCATGCTCCTCCCAGGTAGCGCGCGACGAACGGCGTAATCACGCCGAAGATCCCGGGCGTCGCCGCGGGAAGAGCCCCGAGCGCCACTCCCGGGACGTAGAAGACCTGCCCACTTGCCGAGGCGCTGGTGAAAACGGCGTGCGACTGCGGGGTCGTGATAGAGCTCCTTCAGACATGGTCAGAAGTCAAAGCGGGTCGTGATCCGTGTAGGTTTCACTGCCACTGACGCCGGCAGAGGCCCTGGCGGGGGCGCAGTTGCTACTCGACTTTCCTCCCACTACAGGGAAACTCGACGAATGGAGAGCCACTATCCGAAGCCTTGTTGCGGCTGTCCAACAAAGAGGAACCAAGTCCGGTGGGGCCCCCAGGTAGACGCTCCGATGGAGTCCCGTGGACCAGTGGCGGAAAAGCCGGCGGCGCCGCGACCACGGTGCATTCACCTCTTCCCCATCCGGTACCGCGGACGCCGGCTCGTCGCAACGTCGCGGCCGACGACATCTCCATAGCATCGTCTGACCCACGGACCCACTGTGACCAGCGCCAAGTTCTTCGGGAACGAGCCCATGAAGACGCTCGAACCACTATCGAGCGCCGGCGCGGAGCGCGCCACCAGTCAGACAGGCGAGCAGGGCCTGTTGTGAACCACCCAGCCCTGGAGGCCTACCTTACGAGGTAGGCTGTCCGGCTTTTACCCGTGAGCTGCGGCAGTTCCAGTGGCCCACTCATCGCGCCTTCAAACCTGACGTTGGCGAAAAGTACAACGGCAAGTACTTTCTCGCCGAGCTCCCCGAAGCCGCCGGCAAGGATGTTGCTGGAGACACTGAGCCCGCTGCGGGACGGCTGGCTCCGACAGAGCATCAAGCTCTTTCCATGGAGACAGCCGCTCCGATAGCGGAGGAAATGCCTTTAGTCCTCGCCGTCAAGCCCCAGGCTCCAGCGTGGGCACAGCATACCGTCCGATTCCTCCAAACAGGGGAACTTCCTGAGGAGCAGGAAGAAGCGGAAAAAGTAGCCCGTCGCTCTACTATGTACCAGTTCGTCGATGACGTCCTGTACAGAAAGAGGCCGAACAACGTGAAATTGAAGTGTATCCCTCGAGAGTAAGGACCGGGGCTGTTGGCGGAGATACATGGAGGCATATGTTGCTCCCACATCGAGTCAAGGGCCCTTGCCAGCAAAGCGTTTCGGCAAGGCTTCTTCTGGCCCACCGCCCTCCAGGATGCAACGACACTAGTCACCAGGTGTGAAGCGTGTCAGTTCCATTCAAAGAAGCTTCATCAGCCAGCTCAAGCCCTTCAAACCATTCCTCTCTCCTGGCCTTTCTCGGTCTGGGGGTTCGACATACTGGGCCCTTTCCCCCGTGCTGTCGGGGGCTTTGAGTACTTGTACGTTGCAATCGACAAGTTCACAAAGTGGCCAGAAGTGGAAGCAGTGAGGAAGGTCACAACACAGTCAGCCGTCAAGTTCTTCAAAGGACTGGTGTGCCGTTTTGGTGTACCCAATAGGGTTATCACCGACAATGGCACATAGTTCACAAGCCACACCTTCATGCAATATATTCAAGACCTCGGCAGCAAGGTCTGTTTCGCTTCCGTTGCTCACCCACGAAGCAATGGTCAAGCTGAGAGGGCAAATGTTGAAGTACTGCGAGGCCTGAGGATAAAGACCTTTGACAGACTGCACAAGAGTGGAAGGCGCTGGATTGATGAATTGCCGGCAGTTCTTTGGTCAATCAGAACGACACCAAATCGAGCCACCGGCCAGACACCCTTTTCCCTGGTATACGGGGTAGAAGCAGTTCTCCCCACGGAACTCATATACGGGTCACCTCGAGTACTCGCTTATGACGAGCTTGAGCAAGAGCAATTGCGGCAAGATGACGCAACGCTCCTTGAGGAAGATCGTCTTTGGTCGGCTGTGAGAGCAGCGCGCTACCAGCAAGCCTTGCGCCGCTACTATAGCCGCAAGGTTCATGCCCGAAGCTTTGAGGAAGGCGACCTTGTTCTTCGGCGCGTTCAATCGGCCAAGAATTCCAACAAGTTGACGCCAAAGTGGGAAGGCCCTTATCGGGTAATACGAGTCACTAGGCCCGGCGCAATCCGCCTGGAGACCGAAGATGCCGTTCCGGTGAGTAACTCCTGGAACATTGAGCATCTTCCCAAGTTTTACCTGTGAGGCGCGGCTTGCCGGCCCCCCAGGCAAGCCACCTTTTGTACGAGCCTTGCCGATGACGCATGTAACCCTTTGTACAAAGCCAGGCGCAGACCCTGAGCATAAATAAATGAAGCGCTGGCGCCCTAAGTTATAGCATGCATGCTAGGTCGAGTCTCGTCCTTAGTTAGGGTTGATAGTGCTTAGCGGCGACTAACCCCTAGCTTAGAGGTCGAGTGTGTGTCTCTTTGTCTTTCTTTTGTCTTCTTTGGTTCACAGGACACACAGATATCCATGCCAAACCACTTGGGGAGAAAAAAAAAGAGGAACAGACTAGCATCTAGCCCCCGGCAAGCCAGTATTGCCGGGGGCTGCAAGAGCAAAGATTCACCCACGGCGAACCAGGGTTGCCGGGGACTGCAGCTTCAGATAAGTTCTTCATCCCTTATCATGCATTCCATTATGGACAGAGGTATGTGAAACCTCGTTTTCCCCTAAGCTACCGTGCTCCCCTAACTCTAGGCCCTAGGGCTCGTTCCTGGGGCCAAGTTTGGTCGCAGTCGCGGCAGCGAAAGGATGAAACAAGGAGCCTGAACCCGCCTCATCCCCGCCTCCGCCAAAGGCGTGAGGAAGGTCGAGCGAAGTGGGGAGATGGCAAGGCCTGTTGCCGGGCAAGGAAATGTTTATCTTGAAGATATCAAGGATTTACTCCTTGTCATGGGTTCCACCCACAAACAAATGACCCGGCAAGCATCCCTTTTTCATTAAAAAAACATTCCGCTCAGGTACAGTCCATAGGGAATGAAAAACATGAATGATGGGATTACAAGTTTAAAATTCAATAAAGGCCCGAAGGCTTATAAACTAAAAAGAGATAAGGTGCCCGTAATCCCTTTCTTGTCCCTCTCCTCAGGAGGCAGGTCAAGGAGGCGAAAAGGACAAAAGGAGCGCCTAGGCGAGCTACGAGTGGCAGAAGACACCAAGAGAACATCTTGGTGGCCGTCCAAAGGCTGGATGGTGATGGCGGCACCGGAAGCAAAGCTCGAAGACGAGGTGGCAGGACGTCAGCACACGTCGAAGGCATCGGTGCCCGCGTACTCCGACTTGACGGCCTTGCCGCCCGCCCTCTTCCTCTTCCGTAGCCTCCCAACGCCAGCTGCCCAAGGAGACGACCCCGAGAAGTTCGGGGAGCCGGCGACACGGATGATGGGGTCGCCGGTGCCGCACGGAGCGGCACGCGACACCTAGTCGGACCCGTCATCCTGTCGCCTACTACCCTCGTCGTCGCTGCTGCCGTCCTCCTCGTCACTCCCGCCCAAGGAGGAGTCTTCACTATCAGAAGAGCTCTCCACGTAGCACCTTGCACGGGTCCCAAAGAGCCCGAAGACCTTGACAGAGGGAAGGCCACCCTCCATCACCTTAAAATGGAGAGTGAGCCCCTCCGTCAAGCGGTGGATATGAGCAAACATCTTCCATCCCCGACGAAGATACATCACCTGAGGGGCGGGGAAGTCGACGCGGACCCGCGTGCCACTGATCCCGCAGCCCCTAATGTGTAGCCGCAACGACAACAGCGGATCCAGCTCCATCTCCCGCGCAAATGGAGTCGGGAGACGAAGGCGACAGCGTGGCGGCCGACGCAGCCTGACGAAGAACTCACAAGGGTCATCCCCAACATGGCCCTCCATTGGAGGAGGAGCTGCTGGCAGAGGCGAGGCCGGCGCGCCGCCCCGTCATCCCCTTCCCCGAGCGCCCCGGCCTCGCCCCCTCCCCCTTCCCCTCGCGGCTGGCTCTGCCACCGCAGGCGCAGGAGAAGGAAGGACGCGTTGTCGAGCGGCGACCCTCGCCGCCACTGTTGAAGGACCGGGATTCCCTCTCTCCATGACGGATGGAAGGGAGGAGCAGAAGCTGAAGGAAGAAGAAGATGAAAGAATGCGGGACGCCATCCCCCCCTCCCGCTCTTTATAAAGGATCGGGGGTTGGGGCTCGGCCGCCCCACTCGGCCAATCAAGATACGGAAGGCGCAGGGAGCCAGGACCGACCCGCCGCCCCAACTAGCGACGGCCCGGTTTCCAGCCTCCACCATTTGCCACCCCAGGCGCATGGGATACACGTGGCGGACGTGCAGAACCGAGGGGACGGGTGAGGCGACCACTCCCCACCCCGTGATCGTGGGGAGTGGACGCCTTGAAGACCGTGCCTCGGCCTCATTCAGTAAATGGGTCGCGCCTCCACGCCTCCCTCCGTATATGGGGAAGGCGCGAACCGCCCCTTTACTACGATGTGACGCATGCATGCAAGAACCAACCCCACGCATGCCGCCCACGTCACACGCGCCTCCCCACGCCGCGCCACGCGCGGGAACCGTAGGAAGCGCAACGCGCGAAGAATCTTACCGCGGTAAAAACTGCCCCGCCTGCCAACGCACCAATTTTGGGCCTAGCCCAACTACGCGTTGCGCTTATGTGTGGCCCAGGCCCGGGGGCTCCTGTCGGTGTACAAAAAGAGGGGTACACTTTTTTTACCCCTATAAATGTGCACGGGCAGTCTGAGCCGCGTATACCACCACACGAAGCAAGGCAAGGGAGGTGAGCCAGGGTGAGACCGAAGCTCAAGAGAACTAGAATGACGACAAGGCCAAGACCACGAAGAGCAAAGGCGACGAAGCGGACTCCCCCGGCAAGATCCTTGCCGAGAGACAGTTCTAGCAGCCCCGGCAAGACCCTTGCCGCGGCGACTCGTCCCGCTCCTACGGAGAAAATCACCCTTGAGTCCACTGCCCCCAAAGGGCAAGGATTCGGGAGACATCCCCGTGGCGGCATGCAGATCTTTGTGAAGACATTCAAGATCAGATACGCACTAAGGAGACGACAACCATTGGCGGGATCCAAGCCGAGGAAGACCACAAGGCCCTCGGCAAGCGCCTTGCCGGGGATGACAGCAGGCGCCTCGGCAAGACCCTTCCCGGGGCCCCGGCAAGGCCCTTGCCAAGGACACCCGCAGGGCAACCATCAGGCCCACGCCGACTAAACCTCCACCACCGCATGCATGCAGCTGCCGACCCAACCAGCTGGGCAGGCACCCGCGTGGCGGCATGCAGATCTTCGTGAAGACCCACCACTGCGCCACCTCAGCTGCCTGCCTACCTACATGGCATCGCAGGCGTCGCTGGCCAGGGCGTGTGTCGACACAAGAAGGAGCGGCGACGGACGAGACAGGTTTCTCCCCCGTCCCCGATAAAGCAAGGACACCTAAGCAAGACGCATTAAATCCACCTTGTCATGTGATGCGAGGGATAACCTCGCAGCACTGTACCCTTTCCACCTCCTGTGTGCCACTTTGGCAACCCCTTTTTCCATAAAAGGAGGCCCGAGGCGACCAGAGGAAGGATTCGGCTTTTTGGAGCTCCTCACGCCCCATAGCTAGCTCAAGAACACAGATATACAATCCACCAAAGCAGTAGTAGGGTTTTACGCATCCTCGCGGCCCGAACCTGGATAAACGAACCGTGTGCTATCTGTTTGATCCGCTCTTCTCACGACCTCGCGCCCCGCTAACCACAGTAGGGATTCTTCTGATCACATAGGTGTCGTTCCCACCGACATCTCTTCCGAGGAATTTGTTGCTATCTCTGATGAAAATTGAAGGTTAAAGAATTTGCTTGAGATCGGAATGCTAAAGAGCCTCAAAGGGCAACATACCCTCTGTGATGTGCTCAAGAAGTCTATACTACACAAAAAAACCCTGAAAGGAAGGATTGGGCTTCAAAAGAAAACTCAACGTTGATGGAACCTACTGGACTCCATAGGTTCTTGCTAAAAGTAAAACTCTCGAACCTACAATTTTGTCTGGATATGACACTCCCGTTTCTGTTGTTTCTAACGAGTCTGATGACTCAAACTACAAATTGTTCAAACAACAGAATGGTAAGGTTTTCGCTCGGTATGTTGGGACTAACTACAGGTCTGGTTCACCCAAGAGGAAAATCTAGCTGAAGAAGTGCATCATTGATAATTTATCTGTCACTGCTAACCTAAATATGCAGAGTGATTCTCTTCGAGGAAATGGTTATCATTCGCAGATTGGCGCTCAAACTTCCTTGAATGGATATCGGTCAAACCTTTGGTAGAAGGAGTACATGCGCACCTCCTCAAATCATTATGCTCATGTGTCTGAAAACAGGTTCAATGCATATTCATATGATTACTCTCAAAATGCACATGTGAACTACATAACTCATCGAAGGAATGCCCCTGCTCAGACATAAAAATGAGATTCTCGTTGCCCACGTAAGTGTGGGTTGCGAAAAAGAACTAACCCTTCTTGTAGGAACTCTCGCAAGGATTCTACCCATTTATTCTTAGCCCTAAGATCTATATTGTTGGTGCTCATTCTTTGTGTTTATTTGCTCTCGTTCGTGTGTTTGTGTTTCGTCTGATGAATAACTCGCTCATAGCTCCATGTTTTTGTGTCTCCTCTCTTCTGGCTGAGTGTTTGGTTTTGCACCCTTTTATCCCTCTATTCTTTCTCTTCCAAATCTATGTTATCCGTCATAAGCGTGTAATTTGATCTGAGGAAAATTTCTATCCGATGTCCTTGGTCGCGAAAAAATTAACTTCCAACTTTTAATCACTTTTGGCGTTTGCCCTTCTTCGAACCTTTTAGTCTCCCACTCCCCGAGTTTTTCATAGAAAATGGTTGCCACGTACCAATGATCCCCACGATCGTGATCATGTTCGTCGAATGCGGAACGTCCCGCAACTGAGGGTCGTAGATTTTGGGGAGGAGGTTCAGCTCGCTAGCTATAAATATCCCTCACCATGTCTACTTCCTCCCTGATTCCTCAAACCCTCGTCCACCTCCACCCGAGCCCTTGCTCGAAGCAACTCCAGTGAAGAGCCTCTCCATGCTACTCTGGTGAAACTTCGTCTTGGTTGATCACACCAGTGTGCTAATCCTTCCCTCCTGCATTGCCATAGCTGATCCAGGTTGCCAAGTTAGGGCGCATGGATCTGGAACTGCTCCCATTCTTGACTCAGTTCTTAGGTCAGTTCTTACAGATGCGATTTTTCATGATTTATTTCATTGCGGTAGATCTTTAGGAATCAAGAGGATTTGACGGGTACGGTTTGTAGATCTTCATCGTACTTGTTCTCCTTGATCTAGGGTTCGTGTGCACTTATCTGAAAGATTAAATATTCTTTAATCAGCCTTGAACATACTATGGCTAGTTTAAAATCTATCGAGGATATCTTCTCTAATACCACCAAGAATTCCTATGTTTCTTCCAAAAACATAATTTTTCGTTCAAAATACTTTTTGTGCATGCTTATGACCCTACCCCATTTTCCCTCGTATCTATTCTTCTCACAGGTTGGTCATGGCACAAAGTTCAGAAGAGTATTTAGTTTCTATAGGAGAATTGCCTCAGTTTCCACCAAGGCCTGATCGAATGAGATTAATTGGAGGAGGAAAATCTTAAAAGCATCCCATAGCATCGAAAAAGAAACACGAGTCTGAATCCGAAGAAGATCTTGAAGACATTCCGTCTACTCACAGTCAGCCCGAAGATGAATTGGTCACATACACCCTAAACATCTTCTCAGATGGAAATTCTAAAACGGGTGGTCGTGGCAGGGAAAAGAATACCACAGCTGAAATGTCCGATCCTGACAGTAACAGAACTCCACCAGAGGGTGAATCAACGACTGAACGCAACAATAGGCTTCAAAGGATTCCCCGCCATTGGGCAAGAAAATGGTACAATTATGAAGACATTCGCAAGAAGTACCAGATTGTATTTGCTTTCGCACCACCGTGGAATGACTGCATTGCTGAAAACTGTATTTGCCCCAATGATGAAAAAGTCAGACCACAACAGCCTTGAAATGCTCATCCTGACTCCCTCAAAACCATCACAGATTTTCCCGAGGAAGTGGATAAGAGGGCGAAGGACAAAGCCAAGCGTGATGCTAGGGAAGCAAAGAAAAACCAAGTCGAAGCGAAAACATCATGGTGACTCAGCAAGACGTCTAGAAGAAGAAGCATCGTGCCTCTACCACCAAGGGAAGCAAGTCCAGGAAATCTGTTTCCCCTCATGCTCCCCGAAAGAAAACCGCTGTCGGGAGATCAAATGATAGAGGCGAAGGTGTCCCGATGTTTCGATGATATGGTGGCTATTGTTTTCTGTGGGAGTCCACCTTGACGATCCGACTACGAACGTGCGAGACATTGCGCCTTAGCAATCGCTAAACCAACTTCCGAGGGGTTATTGACCATGCCGGAGCACGATCAACCTGACCACAAGGGTGTGTTTCCTGCGAGCAAACGAAGAACAAGCAAGAAACTGAGATTGCAATTTGGATATTGCGAATATAAGAGGAAAACTTTATTAATGAAGGTGGGGTTCTGTGACGCCTTTGTCTGGTCATTGAACATAAACGAAGTACGCGAAGTTGCAACTATGGCGAACTTATAATCTAAACAAAACCCAAAGTCTAAACGATGGCCTAAGGGCTGTATATATGGAGGAGAGAGGGGGGAATTTTGTGGCCCTTGTAGGAGGGGTCCGAAACCAACCCTAACTCTTGTTTCCCCACACATACGGACTCCAAAAACAACCTATAACAAGTATTTCAAAATTACATGGGCCTGGCCGAAAAATAAGGTGATGCAGCACCTAGAATAGCCTCTGGACGAAATTTATGAAGTGGCATCTTGTATATTTCGTCCAAGGCTTCATGCACTCATTATGATGGCTTCAAAGTCCTGGAATCGTCACTTGTAACTCCGTTCTTGTTCCCCTTGCGCACGCCATCATCTCCATGCTTGAACTTGCTCCAAGGTTCATCTTTCTTGTCAAGGCTAGGCCCTTCATTTGTAAGCAAAACAAATGTATCCAATTTAGGCAGCATCATATTCTCATGAACATTAGAATTGTTACCAAGAAACGAAAGTACCTGGTAATTTAATTGGCATGCACGAGCTCTAGTAATTGGTCCAGTATGTATAGCAGCAGGGGCTGTGGGTGTAACAATGGTATTGATGTCCTCATCATCCTACCCTTCTTGAAATGAAGTCATCCTCGACTGAAGCTCATCTTCCTCACCCAAATAAGGCTTCAAATTTGCAATGTTAAAAGTGGGAGTAACCCCAAAATCTGCAGGCAACTCAAGTTTATATGCATTATCATTTATTTTCTCTAACACCTTAAAAGGACCATCACCACGTGGCATTAGCTTTGATTTGCACAAATTAGGAAATCTATCCTTACGCAAATCTAACCAAACAAGATCTCCAGGTGCAAACACAACATGTTTTCTACCCTTATCTCCAGCAAGTTTATGTTTAGCATTCATACGCTCAATGATTTCCTTAGTTAACTCATGCATTTTTAAAATCAATCTGGCATGTTCTTTAGCATCAAAATTAACCTTCTCCGAAGATGGAAGAAGCAACAAATCAATAGGTGCACGCGGTAGGAAACCATACACAATTTCAAAAGGGCACATCTTAGTAGTAGAATGCAATGAACAATTATAAGCAAATTCAATATGAGGCAAGCATTCTTCCCACATTTTCTTATCATTCTTCAAAACAGCCCTAAGCATAGTAGACACGGTTCTGTTGACTACTTCAGTTTGTCCATCAATTTGGGGGGTGACAAGTAGTACTAAAAAGCAGTTTAGTCCCCAACTTAGCCCATAAACATCTCCAAAAGTGGCTAAGAAATTTAGTATCATGATCTGAAACAATAGTATTTGGCACACCATGCAAACAAATAATCTCACGAAAGAACAAATCAGCAACATTAACAACATCATCGCTTTTATGACATGGTATAAAGTGTGCCATTTTCAAGAATCTATCCACGACAAAAAATATGCTATCCCTCCCCTTCTTTGTTCGAGGTAAACCTAAAACGAAGTCCATCCTCCCAAGGAACACTAGGTACATGCAAAGGCATATATGGACGGGAAAAAAATTATATGAGACCAGGTCTCATGGTTAGCAGGTGAGACCCGCCCTGATGAATGACACATGGCATTTACAAATCCCAAAGCATCTAATCTCTCCCCCCTGATTTCAAGTGGGGGTGGGGTAGATGCTTTGTGGTTTGTGAATGCCACGTGTGATCCATCAGGATGGGTCTCACGTGAGACCTGGTCTCATAGAATTAATTTTGCCATAAGGATTGAGTCGTGACTTAGCTTTTTGACATGTAGTGCAGCGAGCAACAAAATGCTCAACATCCCGTCTCATCTTTGGCCAAAAGAAATGTGTAGCAAGTATGTCCTCTGTCTTCTTCACGCCAAAGTGTCCCATTAATCCTCCTCCACGCGCCTCCTGCAACAACAAAAGATGAACGGAGCTAGCTGGAATGCATGGCTTGTTAGCACGGAACACAAATCCATCATTAACGACAAACTAGTTCCACGTTCTTCCTTCTTTACAATTCTGCATTACATCTTTAAAATCAGCATCATGCACATATTTATCTTTGATGGTCTCCAAACCAAATATTTTGAAGTCAAGTTGTGAAAGCATAGTATAGCGACGAGACAATGCATCAGCAATAACATTTTGTTTACCCTTCTTGTGTTTAATGACATAACGGAAAGTCTCAATGAATTCAACCCATTTAGCATGTCTACAATTCAGTTTAGATTGACTTTTAATATGTTTCAACGATTCATGATTAGAATGTATAACAAATTCTTCGGGCCATAAATATTGTTGCCAAGTTTCTAAAGTCCGAACAAGAGAATATAATTCTTTATAATAAATAGAATAATTCAGACTTGGCCCACTCAATTTTTCAGAAAAGTATGCAACAGGTTTGCCATCTTGTAATAACACACCTCCTAATCCGATTCCACTAGCATCACATTCAAGCTCAAAAGTCTTATTAAAATCAGGAAGTTAGAGTAAAGGAGCATGTGTCAACTTATCTTTCAATACCATGAAGGCTTCTTCTTGTGCAGTACCCCAAACAAAAAGTACATTCTTCTTTGTAAGCTCATTGAGAGGTGCAGCAATGGTGGTGACATCTCTCACAAAACGCCTATAGAATCCAGCGAGGCCAAGAAAACTCCTTACTTGTGTGACCGTTTTGGGCTGCGGCCAACTCACAATAGCTTCAATCTTGGGTTTATCAACTTCAATTCCTTGTGGAGTAACAACATAGCCAAGAAAAGATACTCGGTCGGTGCAAAAGGTGCACTTCCCAAGGTTACCAAACAAACGTGCATCACGTAAAGCAATAAAAACAGCACGTAAATGTTCCAAATGTTCCTCCAAAGATCTGCTATAAATCAGTATGTAATCAAAATAGACAACCACAAATCGTCCAATGAAAGCACATAAAACTTAGTTCATTAATCTCATGAAAGTACTAGGTGCATTAATTAACCCAAAAGGCATGACTAACCACCAATATAATCCAAACTTAGTTTTAAATGTTGTTTTCCATTCGTCTCCCAATTTCATACGAATTTGATGGTATCCACTATGCAAATCAACTTTGGAGAATATTGTAGAGCCACTCAATTCATCAAGCATGTCATCTAGCCTAGGAATAGGATGATGATAACGAATAGTAATATTAATAATGCCTCTACAATCAACATACATACACGACGTACCATCCTTTTTTGGCACTAGTATAATAGGAACAGCACAAGGACTAAGAGATTCATGTATATAACCTTTGTCGAGCAGCTCCTGTACTTGACGCATAAATCTCCTTCGTCTCCTCTGGATTGGTACGATATGGCGCTCGGTTAGGCAACGAAGCATCGGGAATTAAGTCAGTCTGATGCTCAATCCCTCGAATAGGTGGTAATCCCGGTGGCACATCTTGTGGTAAGACGTCAGCAGACTCCTTCAAAATGTTAGTGACAGTAGGAGGCAAAGAGGAAGGTACATCCTCGAAAGAAAATAACGCCTCTTTGCACACAAAAGCATAGCAAATAGATTTGCTGAAATCTAGATCATCAATATCATATTTGGTGGCAAGTAAACATGCACTTCTCAATTTAATTTCGGAAGCAACACTAGATGGTTTATTATTAGGCTTCATTTGTTGCTCAAATTCTTTTGCCACAATCTGATTTTCACTTTTTTGCTTTATTAGCTCTATTAATACCATCTTTCAAAATGGAATCAAGAGTCATAGGAAGCAAAGTAATATTCTTGTCCTTATGAACAAGAGTATACTGATTATTTCTACCATGGTGTACAGAATTTTTATCAAATTGCCATGGTCTACCAAGTAATAAGGAACATGCTTGCATAGGTACCACATCACAATCAACATAATCAGCATATGTAGAGATACTAAAATGCACACGAACAGTATGTGTTACCTTAACCTTGCTGCTATTGTTGAACCATTCAATGTAGTAAGGATGTGGATGTAGTCTTGTGGTGAGAGATAGCTTCTCCACCATCTCCATGCTAGCCAAGTTGTTGTAGCTCCCTCCATCTATGATGACACGAACAGAACGTTACTTCACAACTCCCTTTGTATGGAACAAATCATGGCTCTGATTTTGCAAAGCTTGTGTAACCTATAGACTCAAAACACATTGAACAACTAAACATTCATACCTGTCAGCATCTTCAGCAACCATGTATTGCGTATGATGATCAGAATCATCTCCACCATGGATGTATATTGAGCTAGCAAGGCTTATAATATGGGAGCAAAAAGGGTCAGCAATAATCAATTCAGAGATGCAAAGTTGAATAAACGCTCAACGATGGTATTGTGCTGGTCCTAGGCTAGATCATACTAGAGACGCGAGCCTAGAACGCGAACAAAATCATGGCGCGACACGTAAACAAGGGAAAAGCACACTTTAGAAGAAAAAAATCGCTCTATTTTTTTGGCACTCCTCTTTTTTTGTTTTTGCGAAAAATCACTATAAGTGTCTCAAAACTCTTCCCAGGTCAAACTAATAGGATGGGCACGAATTTTTTTGACTTTTTTTTGGAAATCAGGGTAGCGATGACTAAAAAGTGCGACAAAAAATCACTATGATGGCACGTGGCTCAAAAGACACAGAAAAGCCTAAAAATAGGATAGGGAAAAAATATTTTCGGTCACCGAAATTTTGGCCTAAAAACTGCCCGGGGGTCTCCAGACTATTTTTTTCGAGACCTACTCAGGCAAGGAAACACAAATCGCAAATTAGATGGATCACGAAAACAAACCTAATATGAAAGGAACTCAGATTGGTGGTGGATATATGGTGGTAGGATATGACAGCGGTGTTTGTATATGGCAGCGATGGTGGTAGCGGTGGTTGTATATGGATACAGATCGGTGGTGGTATATGGATACGAATTGGTGGCGGATAAGCGATGGTGGTAGATGGTAGGGACGATGATGATGGTGCGGCGGCGTCATGACAACTTATGACCAGAACTCGAAACTCTAAAAGACTAGACGATAAGACCAGCAACTAGACACGATGATGCAACCGCAAATTTAACAAAGAAAAAACCTAAAAATATTATGCAAAGGCTTAGATTGGTTCGGATATGATGAACTAACCCTAATTTCTTTGTGGCTTTTTCATGGACTGTAGGTATGAAGAACAGAATCGGTCTAAACTATGAAAAACTGCAAAATCTCACTGAGCAACCTGAAAATCTGATACCACTTGATAGAGGTGAAGGTGTCCCGATGTTCCGATGAGATGGTGGCTATTGTTTTCTGTGGGAGTCGACCTTGACAATCTGACTACGAACGTGCGAGACGTCGCGCCTTAGCAATCTCTAAACCAACTTCCGAGTGGTTATTGACCATGCCGGAGCACGATCAACCTGACCACGAGGGGCTATTTCCTGCGAGCAAACAAAGAACAAGCAAGAAACTGAGATTGCAATCTGGATATTGTGAATATAAGAGGAAAACTTTATTATTGAAGGTGGGGTTCTATGATACCTTTTTCTGGTCGTTGAACACAAACGAAGTATGCGAAGTTGCAACTATGGCGAACTTATAATCTAAACAAAACACGAAGTCTAAACGATGCCCTAGGGTCTGTATATATGGAGGAGAGAGGGGGGAATTTTTTGGCCCTTGGAGGAGGGGTCCGAAACCAACCCTAACTCTTGTTTCCCCACACATACGGACTCTAAAAACAGCCTATAATCAAGTATTTCGAAATTACATGGGGCTGGCCCGAAAATAAGGTCATGCAACACCTAGAATAGCCTCTGGACGAAATTTATGAAGTGGCATCTTGTATATTTCGTCCAAGGATTCATGCACTCATTATGGTGGCCTCAAAGTCCTGGAATCATCCCTTGTAACTCCGCTCTTGTTCCCCTTGCGCACGCCATCATCTCCATGCTTGAACTTGCTCCAAGGTTCATCTTTCTTGTCCAAGCTAAGCCCTTCATTTGTAAACAAAAAATTGTATCCAATTTAGGCAGCATCATATTCTCATGAACATTAGAATCGTTACCAAGAAACAAAAGTACCTGGTAATTTAATTGGTGTGCACGAGCTCTAGTAATTGGTCCAGTATGTATAGCAGCAGGGGTTGTGGGTGTAACAATGGTATTGATGTCCTCATCATCAAAGAAGGCCATTTCTAACTCGTCTCATGAGATATCCAGCGAAGATGCTCCTGATGAAATTCTAATGTATGATCAACGTGACATTCTGAACAAGCCATTCACGAGCCCCTCGCCAATGAAAGTTTTACCCTCTCCAGGGAGATCACCAAGGTGTGGACCAATTTTCTTCACTAATAAACCTTCGAGTTCTGCAGCTCCAAGATCTGTGACTAACCCTGCAGTGAAGAGAAAGCTGCAATCTGAAGGAAAAGCTGATGCATCTGCTAAGAAGGCTAGACCTAGTTTTCCTGCTTCCACATAGGAATAGAAGTATGATTTCAATCTCATGATCGATGTGATTGACAGTGCTGCATACGATGCAAAATCTGATGATATAAGCAGTCTAGGACTACCTAATGATGTTACCAAAATGGTAATGAAGCATCTCATTGAGCTGAGAAAAATCTCTAAGAAGCTGAATCAAGCTATCAAACACAAGCAAACCGTCGAGAAAATGAGGAGAGAAGCTAAATTTGAATATGAAAGAAATAATCTGAACAAAGAGATTGTTGAACTCACCAAGGCTCTCATTCTCATGTGGAATGAGAAAATAGATTGGCACTTGCGATTGCACATGGAGGTATCCCAGATGTGTGACAAAAGAAACGAGGAGATTGATTACAGGGCAGATCTTGCTCGAAGAAGAATTAAAGAAGAAAAACGTCGGAAGGCTAAAGCGAGATCCAGCAAAACGAAAGGAAACAAAGATCTTCGCCTTCAAACTGTTGGTGATACTCCACTTAATTTCAGTACTCCCTTGCAGTAGATTCCACCTTCTCCACCTCACGAGGATGAACCAATGCAGCAAGCTAGCCATGAGGAGGGTATCATTCCTACTCCAGCAGCCCAAGAACAACCTGATGTTGTTGATATCCTCCTAGAAAAGGCTGATGAACAAAATGCTTCACCTAAGCAGCAAGCCCAGTTGATGATGTTGATGAGGAAATTGAAGTTGAGAAGGCAAATCCATCGCCTCCGAGAAAATTGCAAGTTGAGCCCTCCGGATAAAACCAGGAGGAGATTGACAAGAATTATGGGGAGCTAAATGCTTCTTGAGACAAATCCACCCTAGTCACATCATATGGTGCCCCTACCTAGATGGATGTTGATCCTGCTCCTCATTCCACTGCACCACGGTTGGAAGAGCAAGAAAGAAAATCTGACGAGCCGACGGCTCAAGAAGTAATTTCTCCACTAGTTGTGCCCCAAGCATATGAAAAAGAGCTTGTTGTGCCTCCAACCGAAGGAAATACATTGAAAGAAAAGGCCCTAGTGCCCGAAAGACAAAGCTACTGAAGGAGTTCCAACGAGAAAAAATGATAGACAGTCAAGTTCCTCAAAGCAATCGGTACAAGAGAAATCAAGGATGCATCATGCTCCTCTCAAGTCTATTCAGGAAGGTGCGCCTGCACCTGATGACGTTTAGAGGACTATGGGCGAAGAGGAACATCAGAGAAACCCATTGGAAACCCTTCCCTTGTTTCTTGTTGAAGATGGCCCTAATGGTCCAGCCTTTAATGAGCAGTTTCATCTTTTGAAACTTGCATTCTTTGGAACTAGCCCATATGATGGAGAAAGAACTTCCTTGTCACCTAGATTCTCGACAAAGCAACATGCCGTGTACTATGCTCATATTAAGAATCACATTTTCAAGCACAAGATTCTGGATTTCCCAGAGCTCGAAAGTCTACCCTGCTTCCACCATACCATCGAGCAGATTGAACTAGTCTTCCTAAAGAGCTTACTTCGTTTAAATCATGGCTGGAATCATGAAGTGATTCTTCAATTCTATGCCACTCTTTATATCTCAGGGGAACTAGCAAAGAGCAGTACTCCGATCCTTGAATGGATGACATGAGAAGAAAAGATCAAATGTTCGCCTGACCAGTTCTTAGCACCATTGAATCTTCCTTGGTGCGAATTTGATGCTTCTCGCAAACATAGACTGCACTTTTGGGATGTATCCGAAGCTCAACTTCATCTGTTGATGGATCCCAAACTTGTTGGTTGATGCAGGGTGGAACCCTATATGGCCGATCTTTCATGGAAGGAGCGGATCCCAAGGAGGAACATTAAGAACACGAGGGGAAACACGAGGGAAAACATGAGAGAATCACTCAAACCAACGAGAGATGGTCACACATATGCTAGATACTCAAAACACAAAGAGATACATGGTCCAAATCCAACAAAGGACGATACATAGGCTAACCGGTTCTTCTCCGTAAGGAGGTCTTGAATCCACGAGGGATATTCCCGTGAGGGGTCTTGAATCCAAGATGGATCTTCTCCGTAGAGACTGCGGTCTCTCTCCTGGAGTAGATCCGTATGGATGAGCAAAGCTCTATCTCTAATGAGCTAAACCAATGCTAACCCTAACTAGGAGGAGGTGGAGTAGTATATATAGTCTAGGGCCATGAAGGGGTAAGTGGGGGATACATGGGCCTTGGCCTGATACTCTGCCCACAGATAGGCGCCGGTCATCCGATGGGTACCAGACGTCTGGTGGCTCGCGAGGGTCCGGTCGTCCAGTACTTGTCGGACGTCCGCCGTTTTGGCTCGGGGTAGGTGGCACCAAATTTCCGGAGACGGTCGGACGTCCGGTCGCTGGAGTGAGTCGGACGTCCTGTACTTGTCTGTCGTCCGGCCTCTGTAGCTTCTGTCGGCTGGCCCTTCTTGCTGGATGAGTGTCCAGGCGTCGGACGTCTGGCGTCGTCTGGTCGTCCGGTGGTTGAAGCATCCAAGCAGCTCCTTCTCTTGCTCCTCGCGCTTGGTGTACTCGTCGTCTTGTCCATGATCTCCCTCTTGGTTCCTGGTCATGCACAACACATATGTTTGAGGTAGTATCCATGTCTCACATGTGGTGATGGTTCGGAGAGGAGCGAGTTCACCTTGCGTCCAATGGTGTATAGTCGAGGTCTCATCATATGTCCCCTTGGGGCATGGGGAGTAGTCGTAGTGTACATGGGGATGATCGTAGAATGCTCCGCATCATCTCCCCCCTTGGGAAAGATCTAACCTCGGATTGTGATCCTCATCACCATGGAAACTATTGTCGTGGGCGGACTTGTAGTTGGACGGAGTTGAAGGCATGGCGCAATCCAAGTACTCCAAGGTGTCTCCGGTATGTGGTACATGCAAAATGAGCAAACACAAAGTACACTTGCAAATACAATGGTTAGCGCACACAAAGTGTCCATCATAGAAGAATGGCTCTGTTCGGCAAGATTGTTCGTGACAAAGCACATGAAGCTTATCAAGATGATATAGAATGCAATAATTGTGCACACAAATGTGTTGTGAATATGATCAATGCAACCACGGTGCAAAATGATGTCATAGTGAGACGGTTTATCGATGACATGAATATGGCAATGGATGCTCAATATGAATAGGTTATCATGCAATTGATGGTAGGCAATATGATCATGATGTATGAATATGTCATCAAGAAAGATCACAACAAATTTGCTAAGAAAGTGCAAAAGCTCATATATCATGGATGACATGGGAACACAAGATGCAACTAGGCGATCATAATGTGAGTCAATCCATGCATAAGATGCAAATTTGTCATGTGTATGATATGTCCATTGAGCATGACATGTGTGAGCACAATCAACAAATATGGAGGTGTTGGTGTACCAATGCTCGATGTTGTGGCATGAGTGGAGGTTCGAAGGTGCATCCAATAAGTTCGAGCGCTCCTCAATTGGAAGGTCCATAGAGCCAATCTCCAATGTCACTCCTCCATTCGTGAGATGTATCATGTAAACAACAAGTAGGAGACAACAATGAAAGAGTGACCCATCCAATATGCGTATTTGAGGATGGCTCAAAGGGAAGGAGTTCACCTTTATGAGAATGTAGAAAATGTTGGTGTCGCACATCATGTATGCCTTCACATAACCAAGTTGTCTCATGACAGTATCACCTTGTGAATCCCTCAAAATGAAAGAACATGACAAACACTCGAAAAAACAAATGAGGTTAGCGGGAGTGCAAAACCTATCATTCGTGTGGTAAGATACCCAACAAGTATATGCATCATGCTCATCATAAGAAAGGACAAGGGAGCATTTCATAGTATGGAGGCATATGATGCGAGAACAACCAAATACAATAGGCTCAATCAAACAAGCATGCATCACAAGTAATATGTCCAAGTCTCCACGATCAATAAGCATAGATGCAACAATTGGAGGCAAGCGACAATGAACAAGATGTATCATGTGAGAGGCACGAACATATATGTCATCAACCCAAGAAAGCAAGTAATAGTGGGTGATGCAATAAAGCAAGCAATCATAGTGATCAAGTCAAGCAATCTAGTAGTGCAAAGATGCAACGTACTAGAAGGGATCATGTCAAGCATGTCATGGGTGCAAAAAGTGTGCATGAATAATTCACATGACATACCACAAGCATGAAAGGAAGATATGAGCAAAGTAGGTTCATGGTGTTGGCAAGAAGTCCTATGTAAATAGCAAAGGAACATCGTGACTCTCCCAACACAACAAGCATCAATAGCATGTGGCACAAGGAAAACATGGTAATAGTAACAAGTATCTCCACCAAGCATGCAAATACATATAGGAGTAGCATAATGGTGAATCATGGGTAGATGCAAGCAAGGGTCACAATTGCATGGAAAATACATAGAAATAGGCATAACATGCAAAGTGAACACGATAGTATGGGCATAAGGTAACAAGTGATATATAGCCCATAGTCGTGTGAGAGTTAAGTAGAAAAGATGCGCATAGTCCTTGCGCGAAGGGAATGGTGGTAAGGATAGTCCACGGGATCCCAAATAATTGTTGCTCACAAGAGCTCGTTTCGTCAACTCATGGGATTGTGAGGTTGACGAGTGTACGTGAGTACCTACACAAAACAAAGACAAAGGAAAAAGTGTGTGTGCGTTGTATATGTACACATCATCCATAAGGATGCGCACGTGCTTGTGTCGGTTAGCACAAAATATCCAATGCTCAAATAAATGAGATGCGTGATATAGAAACATGTCATCCATGATAATAGGTTTGTTGTTATGTATAGCATAATGGAGACTCATAATGGAAAATATCTAGAGCATTGTTATGCGTGGAATGCATATGGTGCAAGCAATTATGGGAATCATGCAAAGTATTGAATGCATGAAAATCTCCTAATATGTATGAGGAAACTATGGGGATCTCCTCATGGGGATTAATGGAAACATCACATGGAGAATACTGAGAACATCCAAAAGAAAGCATATTTGGTTCTATGTGATGAGGGCATGGTATAGTAGATGAATTGTGCAAATCATGTAAAGGAAGCTTAGCAATATCATCACATGAAAAACGAAAGCCAATGACCATCATCTCATCATCTATGCCATAAGTGCAAATGGGATTTATTTTAATGGGACATGCATAGTTACTATGTTGAGTTTGAAATGATACAATATGGGAGATATCACTCATAGCATATGACAAGTTTAAAGGATTGTCAAACATGATGTGACCAAAAGAATTTTCACATGATATCCTATGGAGCATAGCATCACAACTAGGCAAATCAACATGCTCATCATTGTATTCATCATAAATGGGTGGCATATCAAAACATGACATAGTATGCGATGAATACATAAGGTGATCATCATCATGCAAGCAATCATTTGCAAGATAGTCCACTAGTGGGACAAGAGAAGCACCATCACCTATGTTACCTTTAGAGCATCGCTCATGTGTTGTAGGTGAGGTTGCAACTTCATGGTACCATGTGAGGGTGCATCTTCTTCCACCATGGCCATCGTTACCTCCATTGGAGGTATGGACTCGTCGAGGATAGCCACGTCGTCATGTAGGAGACCTAGAACCAAATAAGAAAATACACTTGGAGTAGAGGTTAAGTCGTTAGAAATCATAGTGGCCTCACATGCCATGTCAACTACCTCACTCACTAAGTGTTGTGGCTCACTCACTCCCTCTTGGGTGCTCTCACTCATATGGTTGGTGGGGTCACTCAAATGGCTCTCAACCTCACATAGGATGTGTGGCATGCTCTCAAGTGTGAGTCTAGTGGTGGTCACACTCATCCTCCCATAGGAAATGCACTCAATGTCATATATGGGTGTTGGGGAGATGTAGGTGCAAACGTCTCCATGCTCAACTCCTATCGCCGCCTTGGTTGAAGGGATAGTCCCATGCTCAACCTCCTCATCCATAACGCCTCTAAAGATGAATGTCGTAGGATGTGGCAAAACATCACTCTCATCCGAGACCGAAGATAAAGTCTCATGCGCGCTCGCGTAGCTTGACTCAGAGTATGAGTCCAATATGGGCGCCGTCTTAATGTTGTTGAAGAGGTTTGTGCTCGTTGCCATGGCCGAAGGGTATGGCCCTTGCTCGACCTTCTTGTCACCGTCTTATTGTTGGAGGCCCATATGATGTGGCACCTCGTAGCTCGTCTCCATGACTGAAGGGAATTTCCCATGCTCGGCCATCTCTCTTGAGGGGCTTCCAAAGATGGAAGTGTCGCCCTCGCTTGTAGGTGGTCGCCTTTTTGTTGAAGATGTCGATGTAGGCAAACTCATGGGAAGTAGGCGAATATGTCGTATGTACAAAGGCGAAGATGCCTTGATATCACTTGGCGAAAATGTCGAAGTGGTGGTGGTAGCTGTAGCACCGTCTTGGTGGTGCTCGTCTCACAGTCTTCTCTTGTGCTCATGAAGTTTGGCCTTGCCGTGAAGTAGGGCTTGTTGGGACTTGTACGTTTGTGCTTGGCGAGCATCTTCATGATGATGATGTCGTTGTCGTGCTTGAGCTCGTAGTAGATGTCGTTCGTCGTCTTCATGCACATTTTGCTTGGAGGTGACTTTCCCTTCATGACGATGTAGATCACGAACGTGATGGTGGTCGCCATGGAGATGTGGACGTGGACGAATTGCACTTGCATCGCTTGGGCGCTCCGAAGATGATTGACTTGCTTGCCATCGCCTTGAGGATGATGAAGGGGAAGAACGTTTGGCCAACAAAGTCCGAATCTCCACCATCCTTGCATCTTGCTCCTCCTTTTGTGTGGAAAACTTGTTGTCGAAGTAGTCCCTTCTCCTAGCTTCGGAATGTCGTAAGTCGGTGGTGATGTTGTCAATGACTTGCATTGCTCGTTGTAGTCCGAAGTGGGGAGTGTTGGTTCTGGAGTTGTTCACGCCGTCATTGTTGTCGAAAACAGGAGATGAAATGCCTTTCCTATCCATCACAAGACTCGAGCAAATATGAGTGGAAGAAAGGAGAGAACTATACCAAATGTATGCTATATATGTATGATGTTCCGGTGCTTCTCTCAAGATGATCCAAGATGATTGGATATGACAATCTTATGCAATGTGGTATGATGTAATGGCTATTACTTACAAGCTTCTTTGTTCTTTCTGTTTTGCTTAAAATCTTTATTCTTTTTTTGTATGGCCACTTTTGCACAATTCACAAACCAAGATAGCAATTGTGTATATGCAGGAACAAACATGAGGCACACGAGATGATATGATACCAATATGATATGGTATGTATGGAATGGACGGTGTAGATCACTAATGTGCACAAGTAACGTTGCCGGCAATACTCAAATGGCTAGTCTCGATAGGCAGGTAATGCAAAATGGGCTAGGGGTTATCAATGCAATTGCAAGGGGAATGTACAATGGAGGGATACCACGATACCAAGATGATACTGATATGGAGGTTACCGTCTGTGGCGATGATGAGTGACGGTGTTCTTGATGTAGATACCAAGATGATGGAGACTCGTCCCTAAGTAGCCGAAACACGTTAGGAAACGGAAAAACCGCGAACTCAAAATATCAAACGACAAAAGTCAAATGGTGGTAGAGGGAATGCGGTGGTGGTGTTGCGAAAGTGGAGGTTATGTTGGGTTATGCGAGTCGGAGTCGAAGGTCACCGTCCCTAATTAGCCGAAACACCTTAGGAGACACAACTCACAACTCAAAAAAATTGGGTTAAGTTGGGGTGGCGGAAGTGTATGGTGGGCAAGGTTATGCGAAAGTGGTGGTGGTGGTTGAAGAAGAAGTAATCGTCCCTAAGTAGCCGAAACACCTTATGAGACTCAAATCACAACTCAAACAACCACTAATGCTATGGTGAACAAAATTGGTTAGGTTGCGGAAGTCGGTGGTGGTGTAGCGGATGATGTGGTGGAAGCCCTAGGCAAAGATGCCAAAGTTCCAAAACAATTGTGGAGTCAAATGATGTTGGTGGTATTTTTATGGGAAGGTGGCTGTCAATAGCTTCAAAACGAGCTAAAGAACGTCAAAATCGGAGTTCGGGTGAATTAGTTATGGTCGAAACAAGAATCAACTGAAGTCAATATCTACAGGTAGCGGACGTCCGGAAATGGACGGATGTCCGGTCGTTAGACGTCCGGTCGGGTCAGAAAACCGCTAGTTCAGCTAGGGTTTGGGGTTCCGGTCGTCCGGTGGTTCCTGGGGCTCCGGGCGTCCGGTAAAGTGTCGGTCGTCCGATGTATCGGGGTCGACGCGGGATTTGAGATCCGGGGCGCGATTTTGGGCAGAATTTGGGGATTTGGGGTCAAAATTGATGACATTTCGTGCATGAAAGATGGGGAAACTTGGGGAGATGCTAGATCCACTTGAAACCAAGCAAATCCATGGATCAAATCCAACAAAACTTCATCAAACCAGCAAATCACAAAAAAATTGGGGCTATTTTTGGTGGGGATTTTCAAAATTGGGGAAGAACACAACAAAATCAAGCTAGAAAACGAAGAGGGGAGGCTCCAAAATCATGATCACCATGGCTCATGATACCAAGATGATGTAGGGTGGAACCCTATATGGCCAATCTTTCACGAAAGGAGCGGATCCCAATGAGGAACACGAAGAACACAAGGGGAAACACGAGGGAAAACGCGAGAGAATCACTCAAACCAACGAGAGACGGTCACACATATGCTAGATCCTCAAAACACAAAGAGATGCACGGTCCAAATCCAACAAAGGACGATACATAGGCTAACCGGTTCTTCTCCGTAAGGAGGTCTTCAATCCACAAGGGATCTTCCCATGAGGGGTCTTGAATCCAAGATGGATCTTCTCCGTAGAGGTCGCGGTCTCTCTCGTGGAGTAGATCCGTATGGATGAGCAAAGCTCTATCTCTAATGAGCTAAACCAATGCTAACCCTAACTAAGAGGAGGTGGAGTAGTATATATAGTCTAGGGCCACGAAGGGGTAAGTGGGGGATACATGGGCCTTGGCCCGATACTCTGCGCACAGATAGACGCCGGTCGTCCGATGGGTACCAGACGTCTAGTGGCTCACGAGGGTCCGGTCGTCCGGTACTTGTCGAACGTCCGGCGTTTTGGCTGGGGGTAGGTGGCACCGGATTTCTGGAGACGGCCAAACGTCCAGTACTAGTCGGCCGCCTGACCTCTGTAGCTTCCGTCGGCTGGCCCTTCTTACTGGATGAGTGTCCAGGCGTCAGACGTCTGACGTCGTTTGGTCATCCGGTGGCTGAAGCCTCCGAGAAGCTCCTTCTCTTGCTCCTCGCACTTGGTGTACTCGTCGTCTTGTCCATGGTCTCCCTCTTGGTTCCTGGTCATGCACGGTACATATGTTTGAGGTAGTAGCCATGTCTCACACGTGGAAAGAGATAGTTCGGAGAGGAGCGAGTTCACCTTGCGTCCAATGGCGTATAGTCTAGGTCTCATCGTATGTCCTCTTGGGGCATGGGGAGTAGTCATAGTGTACATGGGGATGATCGTAGGATGCTCCACATCATTGGTGATGAATGTACAGAGGCGAATCCAAAGAATCTAGCTTATGAGAACAAAGTGTTGTTCTATATCCTCTACAACTCCCTCACGCCAACAAACAGGCCAGAAACCATTAATGGCCTAGTGGTAAATGCTCTTCTAGTCACAACCCGGGGTATTCGTTTTGACATTCCGGATGTTTTCATTCACAACCTAGCCTGCGCGGCTGATACCCCTCAAGCTTTGAAGCCATATCCACCTTGGGTCATGTTTGCCATTGAGCAACTTATTGAGGAAAAGTTTTTCTGCCCACATATCCCGAAAATTTATATGCCACCAGTTTGCGACACACTCCGGATTGTAAAGGACATCAACAAAAGGAAGATGCCGATTGATGCTATTGTTTCTTCTTCTATGTCTGCTTCTGCTAAAGCTCCAAACGTCAAGAAGGATAAAGTTGAAATCCCTCGTGAAGAGAATCCTTCACTGTACGAGATTTGTCTCCGCACTCAGCAAGCCCTGGAAAGTCATATCAAGGTCGATCGGAAAGTGAAGCTGGAAATGATGACTGAGATAAATCTGCTTCACAATTATGCTCACCAAGCTCTTCTGTATGAGAAGGAACAAAAGAAGCGCTCTTGGACCCTTCTGGGAAAGCATTATTCTCGAAAACAACTATCTAGGGTATCAAGAAAGAATATGATCATCTAAAGTTATTTGAAGTTCCTCACATCCGAAGGCAACCCCCAATGCTTCCTCAGTGTTCTGACTCCATCGAACTGTTGTTTGTTGAACCATATGATGTTCTTGAAGACACAGCAGTACATTTATTTTCAAGCCAGATGCACCTTGCGCTGCTACTCCCGAAGCTGATCCCGAAGCACATGTTGTGTCTCCAACTCCTGCTTCGGCCTCGACCATCGCTCGCTCTACTTCACCGAACAGTTCAAGTTCTGATTCTGAGGATTATTCTAACGAGTAGTTCCTCGCATGCATTCTCTTTCCTTTTTGACACTTGTTGACAAAAAGGGGAAGAAGAACATCGAGTGATAGATAAGCGGGTTATTTGTAGGGTGTTTTCGTTCACCATTTGCTTTTCTGTCGAACTATTTGCTTTTGGAACTTGAAGCACCGCCCGTGGTGTTGGAATACTTGGTCGTCATGTACCATTAATAACCCCCCCCCCTCATCCCTGCAATGCTATTCACTTCCAACTATCAGTTTGCAGGTGCAATCGAAAGCCTACTTTCCTTGCAACAATTATCCCTCGATACTTATCTATCATGCAAGGAAAGTAAAAGCATTTCAACGAGGATTGGAAATCATGCTTCTGGAGAAGAGATATTTCACTACTTGAAACTATATGTGCAGGAGAAGAAAGTTAGCTTGAGAGTAAACTTATTGCAATTCGGAAGCAAATTCTCTCTATCTATCTTTGAAGCTGTTTTTCCTCGCATGTCTCCATCGTATCATCCTTGTTGCAGGAAAACCTCATCTGAAGCATATCTACTCCGAGCAATATACCTGGGATTCCCTTGCTCTGATTCCCCTCGAGTATCTAACCTACAGGGAACTTATATCTCATGTGGATTCAAACAATGTTCTGAGCTAATCCTCATGGCTTATCCTTCGTCACAAATCATTTCAAAGTATTCACTCTATCTAACACATCTTTTTCAAAGGTTGTGTGTGCAGGAAATACCTCAGACATAGTCGAGTGCATTATAAGAGACCACAAATGATATTTTATGTCAATGTTACTCATACGAAGATTTATCTTGCTGCCTTCCTGTTTATCTGACATGCATACCTTCAGGGGGTGCGTGTTTTATCTTTGTAATTATCTCTCATCTTTCGTTATCCTTCCCATTCCATTTCATTCTGTTATCTATCTTTCAATGTGTTCTATTTTGTCAACAATCATCCAAAAAGGGGAGATTGTTGGTGCAATATTTGCCCTCTTGTGTTTTGGAGATTGTAGACAGAAACAGGAATGGACTGATTTGTTTGATAGTGCACACAGAGAGAAATAGTCCATGCAGAACCGAAGAGAATGTTGTCTCCAGTGTCAAGTTCAAGGAACTTCACCAAAGAATGTATGCGTTACAGAGAAGAATGAGCTACATATATTGAAAACATGTAGGCGAGAATATTGATGTGAAGGATTTAACCCCTCGGAAATTTATTGTTGACATGAAGCAATTGGTTCGGATATTCTGTCCGAAGAAAATTGACTACAACGAATGGAAGTCGAAGACAAAGTGAAGACGTAGTATTCATTTCGCCGTTCTTATTTCATTCATTTGAGTCATAGGACCTCCGTACTATTAAGAGGGGTATAGGTTCTCAAAGCTTAGATCCGTTGTGATGCTTAGCCCAAAACCTATGCAAGACTAATAGAAATCTCTTTATGTTTTGAATGATTACCGTCCAGCAATAGACATTGTTCTTCGTGCTGCAGGAGATATCTTTCGAACTCAGGAGTTAGCATTACTTGTGCCGCAAGGAATGTTACCGTTGTTCTTAATTTCCGACCATTGGACTCATGTCATTCGGCCATTGGCTGCTCCACATGTCTAATTTGGTCTTTTCCCTTCAAGGAAGGATGCGGCTATATATAGCCACCCCGCTCCAACGTTGCCCGTTGGCTGCACCGCTTAAGATTTCTGAGAAGATTGATTGAGCATCCCTCTCTGAATGATTTGAGTTTAAGATCCGCCAAGAGAAAAATCAAGAGCCGAAACTTAGATAGTGGTTGAGCATCAGAGTAGTCCTGAGTTAAGAGTATTGTACCTATTACTCTTGAGAGCTGCGCACTCTCTAGATGGATAGGTGTCAGCTCGAGTGTTGAAGAGTTATTTTCTTCACCAAGCAAGATCTTTAGCAACCAAGAGTCATTGTGGTTCATGAAGAGGTTTGTCGAAGGTTTGGAGATCGCCGACAAGTATCTACCACAAGTGAAATCAACTAGAATCTGACCAGCTCCGAGTTGAAGGAGAATAGGGCGAAGAGAGTTTATCTTCTATATTAAATGACAACCCCTCCAACCAGAGGTAGTCCTTTGGCAAAAGGGCGGACTGGACTACCATATCCATCTGTCACCATCGAGCACCACTGGTTCACTTTACCTTACTGCATTACCTTCAGCAGTTTACTTTCGTGCTCTATGATGATAGTTTATCTGACCAATCATTGATTGTTGCATTCTCATCATTCAGTTTAGTCATCCGAGTCATACATATTTTTCTTTGCACGTATCTTATTAAGATTGGCATCATTTCCCCGTGTCGCTTTCATTCAACTCATCATTATTATTTCTCGTGCTTTTCCTTCGTAGTTCATACCTAGTTTTCTCTCATGTTACTGCTTCTGTTAGCATATTGCATTACCATCAATATTGTCAAACCTGTGATATCCTATGTTCAAACCATTATTGCTTCCTACTTCAATAGATATGTTTCCTAGTAACGTGCTTGATTATGTTCATTTCTATCGAACCTTATTTTCGCTGCTGTGTTTGGGATCATTTCATAATATTCGCAATAATTTTTTAATCTCACATTCACCCCCTCTGGTCGATATACCCTTGGTCCTAACACATGTACATGGTGGTAAGTGGTGAGAGCGTGTATGAAGATACACCCCTGTAGGGTTAATGATCTGTACAAATACCCGCTTTTGCGGATATGGACTACTTGGAGACTTATATGGTTCATAGATAACTTAAAATGGATACCTTAAAACACGCAAGATAAGCGTGAGTGCTATGGATGGCCTTCTCGTTAGGAGACGGGAGGGGATCCATAGTGGTGTATTGTTGTGGTGATTAGTGGACTTAAGTGCGCTTTCTCACCTCAAAGATATTACTGGTAGTCGCTGTTCAAGATAGCCACCGAGTCAAAACTAGCTTGCTGCAATTAAACCCCACAACACCCTTCTTGATACTTATGCATATATAGTTAGCTCTGATGTAAGTCTTGCTGAGTTACTTTGTACTCACATTTGCTTTATTTACGTTTTGCAGAGGAGACATCAGTATCATTAGTAGTTATACGTGGGCTTCGACGATTAGCTTGGGAATCCTAGATAGAGGTCTAGTTCCTATGGAGGGTCTTGTAGATAGTCAGGCTTCTCAGCATTTTTTCTTTTGTAGTTGTCTGTACTCAGAAAAGTATATCCTTTCTTTGCTTGGATGGCTTTGTATGTTGGGTCGTAAGACCCATGTTTGTAATATCATGCTATGTATGGCTCCTCGGAGCCTCTTAAAGAAATACCTTGAGTCATAGAGTTATGTTGTGATGCCATGTTGTATCTACACATATTGAGCATATTGTGTGTATGTTATTGAAATGCTTTGGTATGTGTGGGATCCGACACCTGGTTGTTTATTCTTGGTAGCCTTCCTTACGAGGAAATTCCTCCTAGTGCTTGCATCGGGAACACATGGATTGACCGGCATGTGTACTTTGCTCCTGTGTAGGTCCCTACAAGTAAATATCACGCAGTGTTTACTGGAGTCCTTTGTAGCCTCACTATGACTCAGTTACACTCACTATTGACTAACACGTGCACTGCTCGGTCACGTATGCCTGTCCCTATAAGTTTGTGCCGCCTTGGTTTACGACTAGTCATGTTGGACTAGGTTCTCTGTCATATGGATGCTAGCGACACAATCATATATGTGAGGTAAAAGGCGCAAATGGTCCCGTCCAGATAAAAGCGGCAGCCGTGGGTTACCATGCGTGAGGCCGCAATGTGATATGATGTGTTACATGCTAGATAGATGTGACTTAGGATCATGGTCTTGACAATGTGCTAGACATTAATGCCTTGCATTCACTGTTGGATATGTGCTAGACATTAACACCTTACATTCACGGTATGTACATCTATTGGAGGCCACCACAACTCTTCATGACCTTGGGCGGGACTGGCTCGCCCAAGGATAATAGCGACATGACCAGGTTTGCGAATGTGTTGTTTCAGTCCTCGATGGGGTGCTCGTCGTCGATGACCTTGTTCATGTCAGCTCAGGTCACGATGAGCTTGTCTGTATCTTGATTGTTTGATGATCCATATGGACGTTCGTGTCATCATCCTGAAAAGCAAAGTCAGACTCCAAGATGAAAATTAGCCTTTTGCTATACATCTCGCTTTAATGACAAAGAATTAGGTTGCATGCTGAATAGGGCAGGAGAGATGTAATATGTATATAAAATGTGTGAAGAACATTTTTAAAACCTTGGAATAGTTATCTGGAGGTGGCCTCTTGGAAATAACTGAAATCTTCATTACTCCATCTGACATTTGTCCACTTGATCCATGCTCAATCTACCGAAGTATACAAAATGATGACAGTACCATAATTGTATCGGGAAGTAATACATATATCAATCAATGATCTTTTCATCTCATGGAGCTGGCAATTGATAGGTACGTATGGGGAATTCAAAAAGATAGGAAACTCAAGATACAAAGGTGGCAGATGTACCTACAGGTACAAGTTCCGCTATCAGATTCAGATGTACCATGGCTAGCATCATGCCCTTCTCACAATGTGTATACATGATGTGTTACAAGCCATGTGGATGGGGCAAATGTTGATGAATACATCACAGAGAATATAAACCTTAGCTGACAATCTTGACAATAGTTACTCAATGGATCCAGGTTTAATTCTGTGCAAATATCATCAATATACTTTTTGTATAAATCATCGGTGGTGTATGTGATCGATCATACCTCGCAGACTACGAGGGGGGCAATAACACTTCAGATTGGTCAAGTGATGCTTCCTTCCTGGCTCCCAGTAATCTCACACTGATTTATGCCACAGTTGTACCACAAAGTTCAAATGGTATTACATGATTCGTCTTTCATATGACATAATTTGTGCTTATGGGTGTTCATCTTCCTATGTTTAGACAACTCATGGCTTTTCTGTTGTTCCATTAGCTGTAGAATATTCACATATCAATGAGGGAAGCCAGATAGGGCATAATGCTCGTGCGAGGGAATGTACAATTTCTAAACCAGCAATGTCTAATCCAAATTACATGACTTCTCGCACAATCCTCTCCACCACGAATGACAATGTCGACAAGATAAACAATTGCATGGTAGTGCGTTTTCGGGGAGAAGAAGTAATATACCATAGCCTTGATGGTGCAGAGGACAACCCATATGGCTACTACGCTCCCGAGGTCCTGAATGGATTGACTCCCAGTGAGCTGCCTCTGCATGCACTCAAACTGAAGCTCAACTACCATGTCATACTTTTGAGGAACATTGATCTGACTAATGGACTGTGTAACGGGACGAGGCTTGTGATCCGAGGTTTCGAGAGGAACGCCATTGATGCAGAAATTGTGATTGGATAACATCCAGCTAATGGACAGTCTATAAGGAAGTCCTTACAGGCTGAAATCAGCACTTAAGAAATTGGCGGGTTTTGAATATGATAGAGGATTTACTCTTATGCAACAGATAATTTGGTGCTCTTTGGTGTTCTTGTACAGATCATTATCTTTTGATATTAGCAATTGAACTTTATTATGTTTATACAACAAGTCAAATATTAATAATATTGCTTAGGATTTGTGACTTTGCATATTGCCATTTTTTCTATATGTGACAAACCTCCTACATGCATCCTATGTGTTTAAATCTTCGCGACCACATTGTGATTTTACAGATTATGTATTCCTGCACAAATATTGCACAGTGCTCGTGTCACTCCGATGTTGTGAAACTAGACTCCACTAGAGTGTTCCACATTAGAGAAATATTATGATGTGGCCCCAAAGGAGGCACACACAATGTCCCAAAAACAAAATTTGCGGTATAGTTGTTTCTTAATATCATTTATTTTGTGTCTGTTTGCTCCTTTTACCTTTTTTAGGTAGCTGGATCTAGACTCCAATTAGGTGAACTCCTAACTAATATTTAAGAAACGGAAATACTAGCAGCAGCATCACTGAGGTTTTCTATTTTATGTTTGTTTCTGGCATAGCCATGGTCAGCTCATGGTACGGAGTATTACTTGTAGTTTAGATTATTTTTCCTTTTGATAGATTGCTTATGTATATTATTATTTTGTTGTTTTGTAATCAATCATCTACTACATCTAAGTAAAACTCTGTTGCGTACATGTAACACACTCCAACATTCACTCTTTGCTTAACATTAGTAGACGATGTAAAATAACCAAGCTCACAGCATTCTGAAGCAATCTATTAGCTACTTCAGCAAACAACGGACAAAGAGAAGGAAACAATATTTGAGTTGCTCATACCAATGGAGCAGCGAATTCTGCCCAAAGTTGGTCGCAACACTTGTGGTCAGCAGCGAGGATGTGCACACACACCCTCTCCTTGTTGTTGGCCTCTGCGTCCTCCTCCCTCGATGCGGGTCTATGCGGGGAGTTGATCTAGAAAATCCTATTGTTAGATATAACAAATAGGTGACAAGAAATAAACAATAACTATGTAGTACGATATATGTGTCATATAGTATACTTTGAAATGTGTAATACGAGATTCTGATATAATTGTTGGCATGTAATACACCTTGAACATGTGTTAGGACCGAGAGTATATCGACCAGAGGGGGTGAATGGGAGATTCAAATTTTCTTTCGAAAGCTTTGAACTAAATTCACACACCGTAGCGGAATAGGGTATTGAGAGAAATTCATTGAATCATATGTCTTCGGCAGAGGCATATTCATCGAGAAAAGCATTTACAACGGAGTGAGCTTGCTTGATAATGGGTTTAATTACGATGAGAGTTATGCAACAAGCAAACAAGTGTAACAGAATGGGACAAAACGTAATAATCGTTGAAGGAAATACAATCTCAGGGTTACACCAAATAACAAAGATATAGATAGAAGAGGTAGGAAACAAGATGAAGATAATGAAAAGATTCGAGACTACAACACATAATAGAAGACACAGAGCGGACTAGAGATCAGAGAATATAATGGCACTAAGAATGAATGGAAATTACTGAAAGAATTGCAGTAGAGTAGATATAACCAGTGATGATCGATGGAGATAAGAGATTTGGTAGACTAGTTCACCCTTCTACCAAAGGGCTACATCTGGTTGGAGGGGTTGTGACTTAACACAGAAGATAAACTCTCTTCACCCTATTCTCCTTCAACACAGAGTTGATCAGACTCGGGTTGATTTCAGTCATGGTAGATCCTTGTCGGCGATATCCAAACCTTCGGTCGACCTTCGCGAACCACAATCACTCTTGGTTGCTGAAGATCGGGCTCGGTGAAGACAACGAATCTTCATCACTCGAAGCCAAACCTATTTGTCTAGAGAGTGTGCGGCTCTCAAGAGTAACAGGTACAAGAACTCTCACTCAGAACTGTTGTGATGCTAAACCACTGTCTAAGTTTGGGCTCTTGGTTTTCACTTGGTGGATCTTAAACTCAAATCACTCGGAGAGGAGTTGCTCAAATCAATCTTCTCGGAAATATCAAGCGGAACAACCAGCGGATAACGTTGGAGCGAGGTGGCTATTTATAGCCACAGCCTTCCCAGATGGGAAATGACCAAATTGGACATCGGCCTCAGCCAACAGCTGAATGACACGATTCCAACGGTAGGATTTGAGCACAACGGTAACATTCCTTGCGAATCAGGAAGTGCTAACTCCTCGGTCCGAGGAAAATCTCTTGCAGTGAAGAAGATCACAATCTCTTGCTGGCAAGTATTTGCTCAGAGCACAAAGAGATTTCTCTCGCATCTTTCATAGGTTGTAGCTAAGCATCACAACTGATCTAAGTAACGAGAACCTATACCCCTCTTAATAGTACAAAGGTCTTATGACTCAAAAACACTGAAAGAAGAAAAACTCAATGAATACTACGTCTTCATTTTGTCTTCGACTTCAATCGTTGTAGTCAATTTCTTCGAACGACAGTATTGAAACAATAAGCTTTGTTATCTCAGCAAATCTTTTGAGGGGTCGATTTCTTCACATTAATCTTCTTGACTCTATCTCTACGAGAGATGTAGCTTGTTCTTCTCTGCAGCACGGATATGCTTCGGTGAAGTTCCTCGAACTCAGCACCGGAGACAGCATTATCTTCGGCTGTGTATGGACTTTTCTCTCTATGTGCACTAGAAAACACATTAGTCCATACCTATTTCTATCAACAATCTCCAAAACTCAAGGTAGGCAGATATTGCACCAATAATCTCCCCCTTTTTGGACGATTGTTGACAAAATAGATCACATCAAATGATAGATATTGAATGGAATGTAATGCAAAGAATAATGAATTTCGAGAGAGGTTTATGAAGATAAGATATCTCCCCCTTAAGTTATGCTTTGGTTTGGGAAAATATACTTCTCTTTGTACGAGTGCCATTGATAAAGATTTCATACTGGAGTTCTTTCAATGCACTCAATGGTGTCTGAGGTAGTTCCTGTCACAAAAACTTCCACAAGGGTTAGAAGAGAAACATGGTGAGTTTTGTGGCATGGATAAATCATTAATGTTTTCTCAGAGCACAAATTTTGGATCCACATGAGACATAATTTTACTGCATGTTAGATGTTAATAAGATCAAAGCAGGATCAAATGGTAATTCATTGCCCAGAGTGGATAAGCTTCCAAGATGCTTTTCCTTGTAATTCGGTGAAGCATATGATATCCGCAAGAAACACTTTTTCAGCCATAGATAGCCTTCACAAGGCATTTGTGCATCGGCTGGCTGTGTTTTCCTGTAAGGTTAGATATTTATGAATAGCACTAAGATCATATCCACCCATTAGTTATGAATGACACAAAGCTCCCATATAATATCATCATTTTATGATTCTTTGTTCGTTGAGGAGAATTAATGTGTCCCTATAAGAAGAATAATCGTTTGTGATATCATTCATAGGACAATCACATTAATGGTACCTGCAGACAAATAATGTGAAGCAAGTAGTATTGCAGGTGGGGGGTTATTATCATTACATGACGGCCGAAGCTTTGGCACCACATGCAGGTGCGATAAGGTTCTGAAGCAAATAGTTCGAAGAGAAACCAAATGAAAGTTTGAAGCAAAACACCCTGCAAACCCCGATAGACTATCGTTCAATGTTATCCTCCCCTTTTTTGCCAACAAGTGTTAAAAAGGACAGAGAGTACATACAAGGAATTACTCTGATGGAGTATCTTCTGAGTCGGAGTTGAAACCACTTGAAGAGCCAGAATCAGAACAATGTGGAATGGTCGAGGCAGAAGCAGGTGCAGCAGTCTTGGCTTTGAGGGGCTTCGAAGGATTTGCATCTGGCTTGAAGATACGTGTGCTTGATTTGTCTTTGATTTCATCATCATGGTTGACAAACAACAGATCCGTTGAAGCAGAATGCTATGGGAGCTCTGGGTATGTCTTCGGACACGCGGGACTGCAAGCAGATCCAAATAATTATAATCCTTGAAGAGGCCCTTCTTGGCTAGACCTTGCGAGAGAAACGCCTCCTCAACAAGGTCCAATATCTCTTTCTTGCATCTTTCTGTAGAAGGATTTGACTTGTGTGATTATGAAGCAGATTCAGTTCAGCAAGCAATTCCATCTTTTCCTTTCGATCCATCCTGATATGCCTCTCCAAAGTCTGCTGTGTGCGAATGCAAATTTCATATAGCGATGGAGTTTCCTCTCGAGGAACTTCAACTTTGGCTTCTTTGAACTTCGGTGTGTTCTCGGATGCTGAAGCATTTGCATCCATGTCAGTACGTTCCTTCCCCTTTTGTATTCCTTCATGATGCGCAAAGAGTCATGGGCATGTGTCATGAATACTTTCAGTGCATAAGCCCAGAAGAATTTTTCATTTGTAAGCTGCACAATGGCATACATGACCTAAGGAGCATAGGGCTTGAGCCACTGAGGGCTGTCTGCAACACATACCATATTTTGAATGAAAAGGTCAGGAATGTCAAATTTGATTCCCTGAGAAATTGATACCAGAGCATTTCCTGCGATGTCTTTGATGGAGTTGGGCCGATTGGTTGGCGTAATAGTATTGCATAGAATGTGGAATAGCACCTTGTTGTCATAGACCAACTTCTTCGGGTCAACATCAATGCATTCATCACCCACCAAAGTGGGATCCATCTAGAAATGGAGTCGTGCATCTGACACATCCCAGAAATGCAGTATGTGTTCTCTATCGTTTTCAAATTCACATTGAGGCTAATTAATCAGGGACAGAAAATGATCTGCTGAGAATTTGATTCTTTCTCTGCCTGTCATTCATTCGAGCGTCCATGTTGAAGTGTTTTCCATCTACCCTGTGATGTACATCGTGGCATATAACTGAAGGATAATCTCCTTGTTCCATCCATGATTGAAACGCATGAAACCCTTCACAAGAGCATGCTCAATATAGTCAAGGGTATTGTGGAAGCAAGGTATTTCTTTGAGCTTGGCTAAGTTTAACATCTTGTGATTGAAAATCATGTGGTTGCCAAAAAAGATCCGAGCATAATATATTGCCTGCTCCTCTGTCCAGAACCTCGGTGATAGAGACGTTCTTTCTCCTTCATAGGGGCTCAACCCAAAGAATGCAAGCTTTGATGAATGAAGCTGCTCATCGAAAGCTGGGCCATAGGGGCCATACTCAGGTCAAAATAGCGGGAAAGATTCTTGAGGATTTTTCTGATAAACTCCTGCGCTAATTTCCATCGGCTAAACATCATCAGCTGCAGATGCATTCTCATCAGAGGGCTATACAGGCACATGAGGTACGATATCCTTCTCTAAAGTAGACGGCATGGGATCATCATATTGTTGATCATTTTTCTTTGTTGGAACTCCTTCAGCGGCTTTCTCATATTCAGGCTCAAGGTCCTTTTCTTTCGGTGACTGAGCAATTTGTGGTGGTGGAACAAAAACTTCTCTAGCCTACTGTGGCAGAACTAGTAGTAAGACTTGGTGGGACTGAACAGATGGTGCAACTTCTTCATCCTTCTTCTCGTGAGCCATGGGCTCTTCATTCTTCTTTCCTTCATGTTCCTGCTGTGAAGCCACGGAACCAAGAGCAAGGTCAACCTTCATCGAGGCAGGGGCACCAGATGAGGAGACCGTTAGGGCAGTACTTTGGGTAGCAGCTTGCTCCCCCTCAACCTTTTCTTCCTCCTAAGTGGGTCCAGAGGGCCCAGCTTGAATGTTCTTCACAGGTGATGAGACTAACTTTTCCATCTCAATTTCTTTGTCGATCTTTTCCTCGGGAGCATTTTGCTCGGGCACAACCATAACTTAGTCAGGATTGACAAGATAAATGTCCACCACATCCGCTTCTTGTTCGACTGAGGTAGGAACTACCACAGCCTCAACTTATTGTTTGGCAACTTCCTCAGGACGAGGGGATGGTGGAATCTATTGAAGTGGTGCACTTAAGTTAACAAGAGCATAGGCTGAAGCAGATTTGACACGACTGTCCTTGACTTCTTTTGGCTTATTTGCTCTGGCTTGAGCTTTCTGGTGTTTTTCTTCTTTCTCCCTGCATTGAGCAAGATTTTCCTAACACTCAATCTCTTCAACTCTTCGATCATAAAGCTGGGCGACATCCATTTTCATTCTAGAGTGCCACTCTATCTTCTTGTTCCTCATGGTAGTGAGGTCTTTGATGGTTTCAAGAATGGCCTTGTTCACATCCTTTCTTTCAGCTTCAGATTTGGCTTCCTGATGTAGGGTGGAACCCTAGATGGTCGATCTTTCACGAAAGGAGCGGATCCCAACGAGGAACACGAAGAACACGAGGGGAAACACGAGAGAATCACTCAAGCCAACAATATTCGGTAACACATATGCTAGATCCCTCGAAATAAAAAGAGATACACGATCCGAATCCAACAAAGGACGATACAAGTGTTAACTAGTTCTTCTCCATGAGGAGGTCTTGAGGGGTCTTCCCATGAAGGGGTCTTGAATCCAAGGTGGATTTTCTCTGAAGAGGTGACGGTCCCTCCCAATGGAGTAGATTCGGATGGATGAGCGAAGCTCTATCTCACATATGAGATAACACAACGCTAACCCTAGAAAGAGGGAGGAGGAGGAGTATATATAGTATAGGTGGGCGAAGGGGTACATGGGCCTCGGCCCTTCACCGTGTGCACACAGGCGGGGCTGGATGTTCAAGCATCGGGCCGGATGTCCGGGCCTTCGTGAGGAGCCAGATGTCCGGGCTTGCGGGCTGGATGTCCGGGCTGGTCTCGGTGCTCTCTGGACAGCCTGCCCAGATTTCTGGGCAGGTGCCGGATGTCCAGCCCGCCGCAGGGCGCCGAATGTCCGGGGGATCGGCCGGATGTCCGGCTGCTGTAGAGTTTCCCGATGTCCGTCTCTCTCTGGTCTTCTTCTGGTTGGTGGCGCCGGATGTCTGGGCTCCTGCCGGATGTCCGGTCGCTATAGCTCCATGGTGACTCCACTTGAGGCACTTCTTGATCCGCTTCCGTGTGGACTTGTCTTATGCTTCGAGCATCTCCATGGTTGTCTCCTCGGTTCCTAAGCACATGTAGTGTCTTTGCATGAGGTAGCAACCATGTCTCGCATGAATGGAAAGGGGAAGCATTTAGGAGCGGGTTCACCTTGTGTCCAATGGCGTATGCTTGAAGTTTTGTTGCATGTACACTTGGGGCTTGGGGAGTATTCATAGTGTACATGGGGATGATCGTCGGATGCTCCGCATCATCTCCCTTCCCTTGGGAAAGATCCGACCTCAGATCGAAAACCTCATCACCATGGAAACGGTTGTCGTGGACGGACTTGTAGTTGGACGAAGTTGAAGACATGGCGCAATCCAAGTACTCCAAGGTGTCTCCGGAGTGATAGACATGCAAAAAGAGCAAACACAAGCGACACTCAGAAATACATTGGTTAGCGCACACAAAGTGTCCATCAAGGAAGTATGAGTCCGTTCGGCAAGACTGTGTGTGGCAAAACACATGATGCTTATCCAAAAGATGTAAAATGATATGAAAAGCATCCATGGGAGCCAAAACATTTGTAGTATGCACAAAGGAGGTAGGAGTGTGATTAATGCGAGCATTGTGCAAAATGATGGCATAATGGGACGGTTTATCAAAAGCATGAACATGGTAATTGGTGCTCAATGTGATTATGTTGTCATGCAATTGCTGGTAGGCAATGTGATCATGATGTAAGAATATGCCATCTTGGTAGACCACAACAAATTTGCTAAGGAAATGCACAAGCTCATATATCATGGATGACATGGGAATACAAGATGAAACAAGGCAATCATAATGTGAGTCAATCCATGCATAAGATGCAAAGTTGTCATGCGTATGATATGTCCATTGGGCATGACATGTGTGAGCACGATCAACAAATATGAAGGTGTTGGTGCAATGTGTCAAAGGAGTGTTGATGTACCAATGCTCGATGTCGTGGCATGAGTGGAGGTGAGAAGGTGCATCCAATAAGTCTGAGTGCTCCTCAATTTGAAGGGCCATAGAGCCAATCTCCAATGTCGGTCCTCCATCGAATAGATGTATCATGTAGACAACAAGAAGAAAACAACAATGAAAGGATGACCCATCCAATATGCGTATTTGAGGATGGCTCAAAGGAAAGGAGTTCACCTTTATGAGAATGTAGAAAATGTTGGTGTCGCACATCATGTATGCCTTCACATAACCAAGTTGTCTCATGACAGTATCGCCTTGTGAATCCCTCAAAATGAAAGAACATGACAAACACTCGAAAAAACAAATGAGGTTAGCGGGAGTGCAAAACCTATCATTCGTGTGGTAAGATACCCAACAAGTATATGCATCATGCTCATCATAAGAAAGGACAAGGGAGCATTTCATAGTATGGAGGCATATGATGCGAGAACAACCAAATACAATAGGCTCAATCAAACAAGCATGCATCACAAGTAATATGTCCAAGTCTCCACGATCAATAAGCATAGAAAGTTGGCACTCAATACAAGGGGATATGAGAGATGCCACTAATGGGGACAAGCGACAATGATCAAGATAAATCATGTGAGAGGCAAGAGAATATATGTCATCAACCCAAGAAAGCGAGTAAGAATGGAGCATGGGTGATGCGACAAAGCAAGTAATCATAGTGATCAAGTCAAGCAAGCTAGTAGTGCAAAGATGCAACGTACTAGAAGGAATCATGTCAAGCATGTCATGTGTGCAAATAGTGGGCATGAATAATGCACATGAAATATCACAAGCATGAAAGCAAGATATGAGAAATGTATCATCATTGTATTGGCAAAAGGTCATATGTAAATAGCAATTGGACATCATGACTCTCCCAACACAAGAATCGAAAATAGCATAGAGCATGTATATAACATGGAAATAGCAACAAGTATCTCCACCAAGCATGCAAATACACATAGAAGTAGTATAATGGTGAATCATATGTAAGTGCAAGCAAGGGTCACAATTGAATGGCAAAGACATAGAAATAGGCATAGCATGCAAAGTGAACACGATATAATGGGCATAAGGTGAAAAATGGTAAACAGCCCAAAGCCGTGTGAGAGCCGAGTAAAAGGAATGCGCGAAGTCATTGCACGAAGAGAACGGTGGTAATGGTAGTCCACGGGATCCCAAATCGTTTTTGCTCTCAAGAGCTCATTTCATCAACTCTTGGGATTGAGAGGTTGACGTGTATACGTGAGTACCTACACAAAACAAGGACAAAGGAAAAATTGTGTGTGTGTGGTATATGTACACATCATCCATTATGATGCGCACATGCTTGTGTTGGTTAGCACAAAGTATACAATGCTCAAATAAATGAGATGCGTGATATAGAAACATGTCATCCATCATGAGAGGTTTGTTATTATGTATAGAATAATGGAGACTCAAATTGTGTAATGCATCACGAGAAATATGTAGAGCATTGTTATTCATGGAATGCATATGGCGCAAGCAATTATGGGAATCATGCAAAGTATGGACTGCATCAAAATCTCCTAATATGTATGAGGAAACTATGGGGGTCTCCTCATGAGCATTAATGGCAACATCACTTGGAGAATATTGACAACAACCAAAACAAAGCATATTTGGAACAATGTGATCATGGCATGGTATAGTAGATGAATTGCGCAAATCATGTAAAGGAAGCATAGCAATATCATCACATGAAAAACAAAAGCCAATGACCATTATCTCGTCATCTATGCCATAAGTGCAAATGGGATTTATTTTAATGGGGCATGCATAGTTACTATATTGAGAATGAAATGATGCAACATGGGAGATCTCACTCATAGCTTATGACAAGTTCAATGGATTTTCAAACATGAAGTGACCAATAGAATTTTCACATGATATCATATGGAGCATAGCATCACAACTAAGCAAATCAACATGCTCATCATCATATTCATCATAAATTGGTGGCATATCTAAGCATGTAGAAGACATTGTATGTGGTGAGTCCATAAGTTGATCATCATCATGCAAGCAATCATTTGCAAGATAGTCCGCTAGTGGGTCAAGAGAAGAACCATCACCTATTTTACCTTTGGAACATCGCTCATGTGTTGTACGTGAGGTGTCGAAGACCAAGTCGTGGTCATCTTCATCTTGATGGAAGCATGTGGGGCTGCATCATCGTCCACCATGGCCATCGTCATCTCCATTGGAGGTATGTAATCGTTGAGGATAGGCATGTCGTCATGTAGGAGACCTAGAACCAAAGAAGAAAACACACTTGGAGTAGAGGGTAAGTCGTTAGAAATCATAGTGGCCTCACGTGCCGTGTCAACTATCTCACTCACTAGGTGTTGTGGCTCACTCACTACCTCTTGGATGCTCTCACTTGTATTGTTGGTGGAGTCACTCAAATGGCTCTCAACCTCACATAGGATGTGTGGCATGCTCTCAAGTGTGGGGCTAGTGGTGGTCACACTCATCCTCTCATAGGAAATGCACTCAATGTAACATATGGTGGAGTCACTCATGTCACTCATGTGGTGGTGGCTCTCCTCACATGGGAATTGGGGCATCTCAACATATGTGGGTGTCGGAGAGATGTAGGTGCAAATGTCTGCATGCTCAACTCCTATCGCCGCCTTGGTTGAAGGGGTAGTCCCATGATCAACCTTCTTGTGGTCATCTTATTGTTGGAGGCCCATATGATGTGGCACCTCGTAGCTCGTCTCCATGACCGAAGGGAAATTCCCGTGCTCGGCCATCTTCCCTGAGGGGCTTCCGAAGATGGAAGTGTCGCCCTCGCTTGTAGGTGGTCGCTTTGTTGTTAAAGATGTCGATGTAGGCGAACTCATGGGAAGTAGGCGAAGATGCCTGACGTCCAAAGGCGAAGATGCCTTGATAACACTCGGCGAAGATGCCGAAGTGGTGGTGGTAGTAGCCGTAGAATCCTCTTGGTGGTGCTTGTCTCGCGGTCTTCTCTTTTTCTCATGAAGCTTGGTTGTAGCTTGATGTAGAGCTTGTTGGGACTTGTAGCTTTGCGCGTGTCGAGCATCTTCATGTTGATGGTGTCCTTGTCGTACCTGAGCTTGTAGTAGATGTCGTTCGTCGTCGCCGTGCACATGATGCTTGGAGGTGACTTGCCCTTAAAACGATTTGTATCATGAATGTGAATATGGTCGCCATGTAGATGTGGACATGGACGAATTGTGCTTGCATCGCTTGGGCACTGCAAAGATGATTGACTTGCGCGTCGTCACCTTGAGGATGATGAAGGGGAAGAACGATTAATCAACAAGGTCCGAATATCCTCCATCCTTGCATCTTCCTCCTCCTTTTGTCCAGAAAGCTTGTTGTCGAGGTAGTCTCTTGTATGTAGCTCAGAGTGTCGCATGTCGATGGCGAGGTTGTCAATGCGCTCTCTCAATCTTGATTCTGCACCTTGCATTTGTCGTTGTAGATCGAAGATTGACGATTTGGTGATGTAGTTGTTTGTGCCATCATTGTTGTGGAAGACCGGAGATGAAATGCCTTGCCTATCCATCACAAGACTCAAGCACATATGAGTGGGAGAAAGAGAAGAACTATACCAAATGTACCTTGACCGATGTTGAAAATGGATCAATGATCACTCAATGATGTAACAAGGAAATAGCACAATTGGTACCGATCTCGTCGGTTTCTCACACCTACACAAGTAAGGCTTATAGTGGAGCTCGGTGAGGATAGTGGCACAAAAATTTGATGCAAAATGTTAGCAAGAGTCAATAATGTTGAAAGAGATTCACAAATTTGCAAGTGAAACAAGTAGATCAATAGCAATATGTGGCACACAGAAACGCACACACGGATAGATAAATGGGGTTGTGCAACCAAGGAATGAGCTCAAAATGTGGAATCCACGGAAAATGCTCTTGTTGCACAACTCTAGAGAGACTCTAGCACCATTGCTCAATAGGCGGATACGACACTTGTGCACAACCTATAGGAGACAAAAATGCAACGTCTTCTATCCCAATTATGCTATGTATATATGGTTCCCGATGTTCCTCTCAAGATGATACAAGATGATCTTATATGCAATGTGGTATGATGCTATGGCACTTTCTTACAAGCTTCTTTGCTCTCTCTCTTTTTCTTTGCTTAAAAGCTTATTATTTTTTCTTCTGATATGGCCACAATGCGAAATGCACAAACCAATATAGCAATTGTGTATATGCGGGAACAAACTTGTGACACAAGGGATGATATGATACCAATATGATATGGTATGTATGCAATGGATGGTGTAGATCACTAATGTGCACAAGTAACATTGCCGGCAATACTCAAACGGCTAGTCTCGATAGGAAAGTGACGCAAAATGGGCTAGGGGTTATCAATGCAATGGCAAGCGAAATATACAATGGTGTCGTCGAGGTTACCGTCCTTGGCGATGATGAGTAGCGGTGTTCTTGATGTAGGACCATTCCTAATTAGCCGAAACACCTTAGGAAATGGAAAAACCAAAAACTCAAAATCTCCTAAGTTAAATGTCAAATGGTGGTAGCTGGAAAGTGGTGGTCGTTACGGAAGTATTGGTGGATACCCGATCAAAATGGGTTAAGTTGGGGTGGCGGAAGTCTATGGTGGGCAAGCCTATGCGGAAGTTATTGTGGTGGTGGTGGTTGATGAAGAAGCAACCGTCCCTAAGTAGCCTAAACACCTTAGGAGACTCAAATCACAACTCAAACAACCTCAAATGATGGTTAGGTTGCGGAAGTCGGTGGTGGTTATGCGGATGATATGGTGGAAGCCCTAGGCAAAGATGCCAAAGTTCCAAAATTTGATGGAGTGTAATGATGATGGTTGTATTTTTTTGGGATGGGGGATGCCAATAGCTTCAAAACGAGCTAAAGAACGTCAAAAACGGACTCCGGATGAATTAGTTATGGTCAAAACGGTGAAACACCGAAGGCTGAAATGCCAGGGGCCGGACATCCAGGGTCGGGGCCGGAAATCCAGGACCTGATGTCCAGAACCGTGCGTGAATTGTGCTCCAAGAGCCGGATGTCCGGCCTAAGGCCCGGATATCCGGGCCGACGATTCCAGATCGGGATTGGGACTTTGAAACTCGATTTGCGGCGGAAATTGATGATTTGGGGGGCAAAATTTGACAGATTTTGTGGATGGAAGGTGGAGAAAGTGGGGAGAAGCTAGATCTACTCAAGACACAACGAATCCATGGATCAAAATCAACAAAACATCGTAAAACCAACAAATCACAAAAAAAATTGGGAGCTATTTTGTGGGGAATTTTCGAATTTGGGACAAAATCAACAAAATTAGGCTAGAAAACAAGGGGGTAGGGGCTCCAAATTCATCATCAACCTTGCTCTGATCCAAGATGATGTAGGGTGGAACCCTAGATGGCCGATATTTCATGAAAGGAGCGGATCCCAACGAGGAACACGAAGAACACGAGGGGGAAACACGAGGAAAAACACGAGAGAATCACTCAAACCAACAAGATTCGGTCACACATATGCTAGATCCTCGAAACACAAAGAGATACACGATCTGAATCCAACAAAGAACGATACAAGTGGTAACTAGTTCTTCTCCGTGAGGAGGTCTTGAGGTCTTGTGGATGTAGAGATGATCGGATTCACTTGAAGAGAAAAACACCGGTGAAAAGGATTGACATGACAATCTCGATTATCATGAAGGATTAGTATTCACTTCGGAGTATGAGAACACCACTTAGGAAAAGGTATGGAATCAACATTTGACTTCGAGGCAACTCGAATACCAAAACTGAAAACAAAAAAACAAAGGATTGGCTTGCAGAATAAGCCAGAACAAACATATGATAGAGATTTCGTCCGAAGTTTTCGTGGTGGGGCCTACACAGGCTCGATCGTACAGCACCATCATGTACAAGTCAGTGCACATGACATACGAAGCGTCCCCGAGTCGGCATAGCCAAGGACTCTTTAAGACACAACGAGACCACTGTAAAACCAACCATGGATAGGCGGACCACTAGACGTCGAACCCCAATTCATATCATACATCTGTCGGAAAGATATCCTAAGAGCTACTTAAATTCCCACTTATAAACTCCTGAAATTTTCCCGGTTATGCAATCAGGTGTTGGGGATACAGGGGAAGCATAATATCTCACCCAAAACTAGCAAATCCAACATCCAGCTGTATCCATCCTTCAACACATAACCAAGAAACCTTCGGAAATCGTTTACCTCAACCTTCGAAAAGCATCCGTTATACGAGGTATGGCAATACTCCCGAACTCCCGCCCCAGTACTGGGTGGCGTCGAGGTTATCTCACCAACAACTGCATAAAAGAGATTTTCGATGTCGGCGAAACTAATCTCAGGTATTCCAGAACTGCAACGATAAAATTGTGATGACAACACCTTGGAGCTCAACTCCCCAGGACACTTCCACAACCCCTAAATGTCAGGAGGCACCAAGAACAATGTTCTCGTCACAAAACCATCGGAACGATTCCAAGATACCGCGTGATACTAAAAAAAATTTAGTGAAATTTGAGAAGAGAAGAGTCAAAACTCTACGTCCTGATGCCTCACCAGAGCGATGAAGGGACTGAGGAGTAAAAAGAATCCTACTCTCCCATATATATAATCCTATAAGACTTAAAACATTTCTAGACTCAATAACACCAGCGATTCGATCAAGCAGGGGGCTCCTAAGGTCGGGGAAGGCTCTGATACCAACTTGTAACGCCCTCGATGCGGCTATATCTCCCATGTGTCGAAGCACGACTTAGAGGCATAACTGCATTGAAAGCAATGTCGCAAGTGAGGTAATCTTCACACAACCCATGTAATACATAAGGGAAAGAGATACATAGATGGCTTACAATCGCCACTTCACACAATTACATGAATAAAGCATTACATCATCCAGATACAATCAAAGGTCCGACTACGGAACCAAAATAAAAAGAAGACTACCCCAAATGCTACACAGATCCCCGATCGTCCCGACTGGGCTCCACTACTGATCAACTAGAACGAAACAACACAAAGGACAAGATCTTCATCGAGCTCCTCCTTGAGCTTGGTTGCGTCATCTGCATGGTTCAACGGCACCTGCAAGCTGGTTTTGGAAGTATCTGTGAGTCACGGGGACTCAGCAATCTCACACCCTCGCGATCAAGACTATTTAAGCTTATAGGAAGGGTAAAAGTATGAGGTGGAGCTGCAGCAAGCGACTAGCATATTTGGTGGCTAACATACGCAAATGAGAGTGAGAAGAGAAGGCAAAAGCACGATCGAACAACTATGATCAAGAAGTGATCCTAGAACAACCTACGTCAAGCATTACTCCAACACCGTGTTCACTTCCCGGACCCCGCCGAGAACAGACCATCAGGGTAACACACGCGGTTGATGTATTTTAATTAAGATCAACTTCAGGTTTTCTACAACCGGTCATTAACAAATTCCCATCTGCCCATAACCGCGGGCACGTCTTTTGCAAGTTCAAATCCCTGCAGGGGTGTCCCAACTTAGCCCATCACAAGCTCTCATGGTCAACGAAGGATATTCCTTCTAGCTGGAAGACCCGATCAGACTCGGAATCCCGGTTACAAGACATTTCGACAATGGTAAAACAAGACCAGCAAAGCCACCCAGATGTGCCAAAAAATCCCGATAGGAGCTGCACATATCTCGTTCTCAGGGCACACCGGATGAGCCAGACGTCGGGTGGGCCAGCCCAGAGTTTCCCCTGGTAGCTCCAGACATCGCTCAGTTTGGACCAACACTCAGAGGAGCACTGGCCTGGGGGTTTAAAATAAAGATGACCCTTGAGTCTGCAGAACCCAAGGGAAAGAAAAGGCTAGGTGGCGAATGGTAAAACCAATGTTGGGCCATGCTGGAGGAGTTTTATTCAAGGCAAACTGTCAAGGGGTTCCCATTATAACCCAACTGCGTAAGGAACGCAAAGTCCAGGAACATAACACCGATATGACGGAAACTAGGGCAGCAAGGGTGGAACAAAACACCAGGCATAAGGCCGAGCCTTCCACCCTTTACCAAGTGTATAGGTGCATTAATTAAATAAGAGATATTGTGATATCCCAACAAAATATCCATATTCCAACATGGAACAACTTCAATCTTCACCTGCAACTAACAACGCTATAAGAGGGGCTGAGCAAAGCGGTAACATGGCCAAACAATGGTTTGCTAGGACAAGGTCGGTTAGAGGCTTGGTTTAACAATATGGGAGGCATGATAAGCAAGTGGTAGGTAACGCAGCATAGGCATAGCAAAAGAGCGAGCAACTAGCAAGCAAAGATAGAAGTGATTTCGAGGGTATGGTCATCTTGCCTGAAATCCCGCAAGGAAGAAGAACGAGTCCATGAAGAAGACAAACAGACGTAGTCGAACGGGTCCTCACAAACGCAACATTATCGGAACCAACCCGAAGAAGCAACACCGGAAAGAAGCAAACAATCATGGTAAACAACCATCACATAACATGGCATGATGCGCAAAACAATTATGATGCATGTCCGGTTTAAATATGCATGGCATGGCAAAGGGCACAAACAAAACTACAAGTTAAGTGGACCTCAATATGCAACGAGTTGCATATTGACGGAACACCACATCACTTATTTAGTTCACTCTCGGTTAGGTACTCCACAATATTAAATGTTGGTTAACATGGCAAGAGGTGAAGCATAACAAAACTTTATCATCTAAACAATTTAAATGGGGCCAGATATAACAAATAACAAATCCGGTAAGTCCCCATATGCATTAGCAATTTTTAAAACAACAAATTTTAACCATCTTAAAGTTGTTAACATGATGCGGATGACATGTTCAAGTTATGCAATTTTTATTAAAAGTTGACAAGAGCATTAGGAAGCATTTGTCACCGTAGTAGAAAGAAAGGGGTGCCACGGCGACGATAACAAAACGGTGCCACGGGAATGTTCCGGTTCCGACAACTCATTGAGAACGTCGGTGCAAAAGAAAGTGTGGCGGGAGCATTCAAAAGATGGTGGGGTGATCCCGGTTACCGGGTTCCCACGAGTCAACGACGGCATGGCAACGAGGAGGAACCACTAACGTTCATGGGCGAAAACAACAACTAAACATGCATCTCATACAACACATGCTTTCGTCCACGGGTCATCGTCTCGGCGGTTATACCTTCCAGGTGCATTCTCGGAGCGGTTTGGGTTCGTAGAGGAAGTAGAGGAAGTAGTCGTCCATGGCGACGGTAGTTGTACACGGGCCTTCGGCGACAGAAGTAGTCGTAGAACGTTTTCGTAGAGGGACTTAACGAATCCGAGTAACTTGGGTTCGACGGTGGTTGTTCACATCCACAGTCGCACAAGGTTCTGTAATGTTCGGGGTCTCGGCGAGGAACTCGGTGTTTCGGTGTGATGTAGGGGTACAAGTCGAAGGTCGTCGTGGTACTTGGGTCTTGGCGGTTCGTCATGTAGTCGTACATGTATCGTAGAGGAACTTGGTCTTGCGAAGTGGTACTTGACGGTAGTGGTACTTGACGCGTTTGAGGGTCGTTCATGTCATGGTACTTGGCAAAATCCTCGGAGAAGGTGCTTGACGGGTTCGAGGTGTCCGGACGTAGTGGTACATGTTTGTTTTTCGGAGAGGTACTTGGCGTTCTTCGGTCATAGGTACTTGACGTTCTTAGCGGTTCCGAAGACGGTGGTATATGAATATGACGCGTCGCCGTGGTACTTGTTGGTCTTGAGGGTCGACGGTAGTGGAACTTGGCGCCATCCGCGAAAACAGTGCTTGTTCGGGCATTGTAGTCGGTCTTGGCGGGTCGTCATGTAGTCGTGCATGTGTCTTCGGCGGCACCAGGATGCATCTTGGCGGTCTTGTCTCGGTCTTCAATCCAAAATGAAGCAAGGCAAAAGACTTGGGTCGGTGGTACTTGGCGGTCCACAGCAAAGAGGAACCCTGAAGGGGTGGCTCGAGGAAGAACACTACAGCGAGGCGGCGAGGCCAGGGGAGGCGCATCAGCAAAGCAGGGACTCGCGAGCAGAGGAGCAAGTCGCGACGCTGGTGCAAGGTGGCGACGAGACGAGGTGGTTGCCGGTGGCTACGAGCTGAAGAGCGATGTGGACAAGGTGGCACAGGGCCGGGCGAGGTGAAGCAGCAGGATGCCGACGAGGGGAAGGTGAGGTCGCTGGATGAGACGGCAAGGCGGGTCAAGGGCGGCGGCACTCCTGGTCACAGCGGACGGGATCCAGCGACGTGCGGCTTCAGGGAAGCTCGATGAAGGGGCACGGGAGGGAATGATGCAGGTCGTGACAACGGCAGCAGCACGGAAACCTCGCTGGTGGCCAGCCGGCGGCAAGGTGCGACGAGGAGGGAGAAGGCAGGGATGTGGGCACGAGAAGAAGAGGGAGATCGAAGGGAGGACGAGGATGGGATCAGGGCTGCGGTCGAGCGCGGTGGTCTATCTCTCCTGGCGGCGTGAGGGAGGGAAACGAGGGAGAGGGCACAGGGTCGAGCGGGGAAGGCTAGGGTTAGGCCTGGGGATGGATGGCCTTGGGCCTTAGGAGGGAAAAGTCTGGGCCTTGGAGGTCGGTCGGCCTGGCTGGGCTGCCGACCCCTGCTGGGCCTGGTGCTCTCTCACTCTTACAATTCTTAGAAGAAAGAGGGAGACAAGAAAGAAAAAAAATAGAGAGAAGAAAAAGGAGAGGGATTTAGGGAACGAATTTGAAAATGCGGGTAATTTTCTTGGACTCACAAAAATATGCTCGGTCCGAGAAAAATAGGTAGGGAGCCCAATTAATAAAATGGAGATGTTTTGTAGACGTTAGGGGATGATCCGGATCCAACGGTGACGACTGCCCGGGTTGGGTCCGGGACAGCTTTCGGGCGCGCGCGCGAGGAGGGTCACGGGCTGACGAGAGAGGTTAGGTAGGGCCTGGCGGTGAGTGGTAGTGGGCTGAGATGAGAGGAGAGGAGTGCAGCCCGGCAACTGTTTCCGGAGACCGAAAACGTCCGACGTTTGACCGACTATATTGTCGCTATAGTTAAACGTTGGGGCGTCAAACGAACTCCGAATGCGATGAAACTTGACAGGCGGTCTATCTACACTATAATAAGACCACACGCCAACTTTCATCCCATTCCGAGAACATTTTCCGGCCCCTTATAAAATGAAATTTCGGAGGTGCCGCGGGCGTGTGCAAGTGTGTCTGGACTCAGAACGGACAACGTACGGAACTGGGGGAACCCGGACGGATGCAAGTTTTGAAAACATGATGATGCAATGCGGATGATGACATGGCAAGATGCGACATGCAAGCAAATGACAATGCAACAACAACGAATAATTGGAAGACACCTGGCGCATCGGTCTCGGGGCGTTACAACACTCCACCACTACGAGAGGATCTCGTCCCGAGATCTAGGATGGCACCGGGGAAAAACGGTAGAGATAGAGAAGAGGAAGAGCAGCGGTAAAACTAAGTTGCTTCTTTCACAAACGAGTGAAACCAAAGAACCTTGAAAAATTGAACAAATTGAAAGAAAGAATGCAACGGGGATAAACGAAGTTGAAAGCACTCCGTTAAGAAAGAGGAATAAGAAAGAACCGATTCGGGTAGCACTCCGGTTGAAAAGAGATGAAAGACTTGATAAGATGAAGGAACTTGAGCAGAGGGCACAACACTCCGGTTGAATGTATAAACCCATAAAAGAACACGCTCCTGACAACACAAGAAGATGGGTTGAAGAGAGCAACATCACAATGCCTCAGGATGAAGGAATAAAAGGTAGATCATCGGAACGAAAGAATGGAGAAGAAAATGGCAACTTCTGCCACAAGTGAGCTTGAAAAGGCATCCATAGGATAAGGGTCGAACGGAGTTGTTGGAAAACAAACAACGAAAGGAGTAGCTTGATATGGGCTTAAGGAATACATCTCAAAATATGAGGTGAAATTCTGCCACTGACGGAAGCAATAGATTGGATTGATATGAACAAGGAGACGAGAAGATTATTCACTGGGAGGATAAATGAAGAACTTGGATCATTTATAAGCACCATAATTGCAACAAACCTTAGGGAAGGCTTTAGGTAAAATATAACCCAAGATAACTCCAACGAAGAGGTTGATGGATTTAAAATACCCCATTCTTAACAACCTGTGAATCATGAAACATGAACTCATATTATCAAGAATGACATAATACCACCTCCAATGATATGATAGAAAGAATTGCACTCCGGATTGCAAGATGGAGAATGCTTGAGCTCCTTTGAAAAGAATCTCAATGAACACTTCGAGAAGGAATTAAATCCTTGATGAACCATCATGTAGAACCTTCATGAAGAACTCCGGTAAACAAAAGAATGATCAAACGGAAGGAAAGAGAAGTTGAAAACACAAGGTGAATCCTTGTACCGTTTTAAATGAATCTCCATGGTGAAATAATTGAAAAAGGTTGGAACTCTGAGAAAAAGAGAAGATGAGACAATTGAAATCAGGAATTTGATGAGCCTCCGAAATAGGGAATTGAGTTTACTTGATGAAACAAGAATAAGAATTACATTATGCTCATCCTTCACCAATTAAATTGATGACAAACAATGGGTTTGGCATACTACTTATTCTCATTGAAAAGATTAAGAGAGATATAAATCAAACTTGAGAAGGTCTTCAATGAACCACCGGTATAATTTGAAAGGACGAAAGAATTGATATGATAGCCAAGGAAGAGAGATCTTGAATGATCCACCATAAAAAAATTGAAAATGAACGAATAAAAGATGAAGAACCACTGGGAAGAGAACGAAAGAAGATACTTGAGAGAATTTAGATACAAGTGAACGAATAGATACCGAGCTGATTAGAGAAATTTGAATGCTGCACCGGTACGATTGGAGAATGATAACTGAAAGCTGAGAATGAATAAACCTGAATTGTTGGACTCCGGATAATCAAACTAAGAAGACTCTTGAATTGCTTCGAATGGGTGAAAAAGATTCTCACAATCGACAATAATTATGAGAGGATGGCAACAAGCTAGCACCATGAATCTTGAAGAGAATGGAGCAAGATTAAAGAGAAACTCTACTTCGGTCTTCAATATCTGAGAATGACGATGAGAAACACCACCAAATTGTTGAGATACTCCGGGATGAACAATGGAAAGGTTGAACCAACGATGAAAGAATTTGAAAGATCAAGGAGAAAGGCATTTGACTGATGATAACTCATTCTTACGTTAAACCTGGAAAAGAATTTGAGAGCAACTCCAGAAAAATAAGAAGAGTCGGGTAAGATCCTGGGAAAAGACCTGTGGGTTAGGGCCCACTCAAAATATACACCATTGAACGATTTGAAGGAGAGATTGCACCGGTTCAATTAAATGGCTTGAATAAGATAGGACCTCGAAATAGCTTGAACGGATGCAAGGTGAAAACACAAATCTTCGAAATATCTTCAGCACTCCGGAACAAATAAATAGCGAGAGGTGAATGATTAAGAATTGCACCGGCATGAGAAAGCATTGGAACGAGGAAAGGATATGATCAACAAAGCTTGACTTGAAACCACCGGAGATGAAAAGAATGAAGAATGACGAACTTGAAGCTCCGTTAGAATCTTCATGAGAATCCACCGGATAAGAACATTAACGGAAAAGGAATGGAGATACTTCACAAGAATAAAAGGATACTTGATTAAGACATCGGATTCCTTGAAGAAAAAAGGTGGGTGGGCGGGAAAACAAAGTCAACTTGGAACGGATGAAGGCAATACCGTTGAGAAGAACTAGTAATAGATCTTGTGGATGTAGAGATGATCGGATTCACCTGAAGAGAAAAACACCGGTGAAAAGGATTGACATGACAATCTCGATTATCATGAAGGATTAGTATTCACTTCGGAGTATGAGAACACTGCTTAGGAAAAGGTATGGAATCACATTTGACTTCTAAGCAACTCGAATACCAAAACTGAAAACAAAAAACAAAGGATTGGCTTGCAGAATAAGCCAGAACAAACATATGATAGAGATTTCGTCAGAAGTTTTCGTGGTGGGGCCTACACGGGCTTGATCGTACGGCACCATCATGTACAAGGCAGTGCACATGACATACGAAGCGTCCCCGAGTCGGCATAGCCAAGGACTCTTTAAGACACAACGAGACCACTGTAAAACCAACCGTGGATAGGCGGACCACTAGACGTCAAACCCCAATTCATATCATACATCTGTCGGAAAGATATCCTAAGAGCTACTTAAATTCCCACTTATAAACTCCTGAAATTTTCCCAGTTATGCAATCAGGTGTTGGGGATACAGGGGAAGCATAATATCTCACCCAAAACTAGCAAATCCTACATCCAGCCGTATCCATCCTTCAACACATAACCAAGAAACCTTCAGAAATCGTTTACCTCAACCTTCGAAAAGCATCCGTTATAAGAGTTATGGCAATACTCCCGAACTCCCGCCCCAGTACTGGGTGGCGTCGAGGTTATTTCACCAACAACTGCATAAAAGAGATTTTCGATGTCAGCAAAACTAATCTCAGGTATTCCAGAACTGCAACGATAAAATTGTGATGACAACACCTCGGAGCTCAACTCCCCGGGACACTGCCACAACCCCTAAATTTCAGGAGGCACCAAGAACAATGTTATCGTCACAAAACCATCGGAACGATTCCAAGATACCGCGTGATCCTAAAAAAAATTAGTGAAATTTGAGAAGAGAAGAGTCAAAACTCTACATCAGGATGCCTCACCAGAGCGATGAAGGGACTGAGGAGTAAAAAGAATCCTACTCTCCGATATATATAATCCTATAAGACTCAACACATTTCTAGACTCGATAACGCCAGCGGTTCGATCAAGCAGGGGCTCCTAAGGTCAGGAAAGTCTCTGATACCAACTTGTAACGCCCTCGATGCGGCTATATCTCCCACGTGTCGAAGCACAACTTAGAGGCATAACCGCATTGAAAGCAATGTCGCAAGTGAGATAATCTTCACACAACCCATGTAATACATATGGGAAAGAGATACATAGATGGCTTACAATCGCCACTTCACACAATTACCTGAATAAATCATTACATCATCCAGATATAATCAAAGGTCCGACTATGGAACCAAAATAAAAAGAAGACTACCCCAAATGCTACACAGATCCCCGATCGTCCCGACTGGGCTCCACTACTGATCAACTAGAACGAAACAACACAAAGGACAAGATCTTCATCGAGCTCCTCCTGAGCTTGGTTGCGTCATCTACATGGTTCAACGGCACTTGCAAGCTGGTTTTGGAAGTATTTGTGAGTCACGGGGACTCAGCAATCTCACACCCTCCCGATCAAGACTATTTAAGCTTATAGGAAGGGTAAAAGTATGAGGTGGAGCAGCAGCAAGCGACTAGAATATTTGGTGGCTAACATACGCAAATGAGAGCGAGAAGAGAAGGCAAAAGCACGGTCGAACAACTATGATCAAGAAGTGATCCTAGAACAACCTACGTCTAGCATTACTCCAACACCGTGTTCACTTCCCGGACCCCGCCGAGAAGAGACCATCAGGGTAACACACGCGGTTGATGTATTTTAATTAAGATCAACTTCAGGTTTTCTACAACCGGACATTAACAAATTCCCATCTGCCCATAACCGCAGGCACGGCTTTCGCAAGTTCAAATCCCTGCAGGGGTGTCCCAACTTAGCCCATCACAAGCTCTCACGGTCAACGAAGGATATTCCTTCTAGCGGGAAGACCCGATCAGACTCGGAATCCCGGTTACAAGACATTTCGACAATGGAAAAACAAGACCAGCAAAGCCACCCAGATGTGCTGACAAATCCCGATAGGAGCTGCACATATCTCGTTCTCAGGGCACACCGGATGAGCCAGACGTCGGGTGGGCCAGCCCAGAGTTGCCCCTGGTAGCTCCGAACATCGCTCAGTTTGGACCAACACTCAGAGGAGCACTGGCCCAGGGGTTTAAAATAAAGATGACCCTTGAGTCTGCAGAACCCAAGGGAAAGAAAAGGCTAGGTGGCAAATGGTAAAACCAATGTTGGGCCATGCTGGAGGAGTTTTATTCAAGGCGAACTATCAAGGGGTTCCCATTATAACCCAACCGCGTAAGGAACGCAAAGTCCGGGAACATAACACCGATATGATAGAAACTAGGGCGGCAAGGGTGGAACAAAACACCAGGCATAAGGCCAAGCCTTCCACCCTTTACCAAGTGTATAGGTGCATTAATTAAATAAGAGATATTGTGATATCCCAACAAAATATCCATATTCCAACATGGAACAACTTCAATCTTCACCTGCAACTAACAACGCTATAAGAGGGGCTGAGCAAAGCGGTAACATAGCCAAACAATGGTTTGCTAGGACAAGGTGGGTTAGAGGCTTGGTTTAACAATATGGGTGGCATGATAAGCAAGTGGTAGGTAGCGCAGCATAGGCATAGCAAAAGAGCGAGAAACTAGCAAGCAAAGATAGAAGTGATTTCGAGGGTATGGTCATCTTGCCTGAAATCCCGCAAACAAGAAGAACGAGTCCACGAAGAAGTCAAACGGACGTAGTCGAACAGGTCCTCACAAATGCAACGTTATCGGAACCAACCCGAAGAAGCAACACCGGAAAGAAGCAAACAATCATGGTAAACAACCATCACATAACATGGCATGATGCGCAAAAAAATTATGATGCATGTCCGGTTTAAATATGCATGGCATGGCAAAGGGAACAAACAAAACTACAAGTTAAGTGGACCTCAATATGCAATGAGTTGCATATTGACGGAACACCACATCACTTATTTAGTTCACTCTCGGTTAGGTACTCCACAATATTAAATGTTGGTTAACATGGCAAGAGGTGAAGCATAACAAAACTATATCATCTAAACAATTTAAATGGGGCCGGATATAACAAATAACAAATCCGGTAAGTCCCTATATGCATTAGCAATTTTTAAAACAACAAATTTTAACCATCTTAAAGTTGTTAACATGATGCAGATGACATGTTCAAGTTATGCAATTTTTATTAAAAGTTGACAAGAGCATTAGGAAGCATTTGTCACCATAGTAGAAAGAAAGGGGTGCCACGGCGACGATAACAAAACGGTGCCACGTCAACGTTCTGATTCCGACAACTCATTGAGAATGTCGGTGCAAAAGAAAGTGTGACGGGAGCGTGAAAAAGATGAAGGGTTAATCCCGGTTACCGGGTTCCCACGAGTCAACGACGACATGGCAATGAGGAGGAACCACTAACGTTCACGGGCGAAAACAACAACTAAACATGCATCTCATACAACACATGCTTTCGTCCATGGGTCATCGTCTCGGCGGTTATACCTTCCAAGTGCATTCTCGGAGCGGTGTGGGTTCGTAGAGGAAGTAGAGGAATTAGTCGTCCATGGCGACGGTAGTTGTACATGGGCCTTCGGCCACGGAAGTAGTCGTACAACGTTTTCGTAGAGGGACTTGACGAATCCGAGTAACTTGGGTTCGACGGTGGTCGTTCACATCCATAGTCGCACAAGGTTCCGTAATGTTCGGGGTCTAGGCGAGGAACTCGGCGTTTCGGTGCGATGTAGGGGTACAAGTCGAAGGTCGTCGTGGTACTTGGGTCTTGGCGGTTCGTCGTGTAGTCGTACATGTATCGTAGAGGAACTTGGTCTTGTGAAGAGGTACTTGACAGTAGTGGTACTTGACGCGTTCGAGGGTCATTCATGTCATGGTACTTGGCAAAATCCTCGGAGAAGGTGCTTGACGGGTTCGAGGTGTCCGGATGTAGTGGTACATGTTCGTTTTTCGGAGAGGTACTTGGCGTTCTTCGGTCATAAGTACTTGACGTTCTTAGCGGTTCCGAAGACGGTGGTAGATGAACATGACGCGTCACCGTGGTACTTGTTGGTCTTGAGGGTCGACGGTAGTGGAACTTGGCGCCAGCCGCGAAAACAGTGCTCGTTCGGGCATTGTAGTCGGTCTTGGCGGGTCGTCATGTAGTCGTGCATGTGTCTTCGGCGGCACCAGGATGCATCTTGGTGGTCTCATCTCGGTCTTCAATCCAAAACGAAGCAAGGCAAAAGACTCGGGTCGGTGGTACTTGGAGGTCGACAACAAAGAGGAACCCTGAAGGGGTGGCTCGAGGAAGAACACTACAGTGAGGCGGCGAGGCCAGGGGAGGCGCATCGGCGAAGCAGGGACTCGAGAGCAGAGGAGCAAGTCACGGCGCTGGTGCAAGTTGGCGACGAGATGAGGTGGTTGCCGGCGGCTACGAGCTGAAGAGCGATGTGGACGAGGTGGCACAGGGCCGGGCGAGGTGAAGCAGCAGGATGCCGACGAGGGGAAGGTGAGGTCGCTGGATGAGATGGCAAGTTGGGTCAAGGGCGGCGGCGCTCCTGGTCACAGCGGACGGGATCCAGCGACGTGCGGCTTCAGGGAAGCTCGATGAAGGGGCGCGGCAGGGAACGATGCAGGTCGTGACAACGGCAGCAGCACGGAAACCTCGCTGGTGGCCGGCTGGCGGCAAGGTGCGATGAGGAGGGAGAAGGCAGGGATGTGGGCACGAGAAGAAGAGGGAGATCGAAGGGAGGACGAGGATGGGATCAGGGCTGCGGTCGAGCGCTGTGGCCTATCTCTCCTGGCGGTGCGAGGGAGGGAAACGAGGGAGAGGGCACAGGGTCGAGCGGGGAAGGCTAGGGTTAGGCCTGGGGATGGATGGCCTTGGGCCTTAGGACGGAAAAGTCTAGGCCTTGGAGGCCGGTCGGCCTGGCTAGGATGCCGACCCCTGCTGGGCCTGGTGCTCTCTCACTTTTACACTTCTTAGAAGAAAGAGGGAGACAAGAAAGAAAAAAATAGAGAGAAGAAAAAGGAGAGGGATTTAGGGAACGAATTTGAACATGCGGGTAATTTTCTTGGACTCGCAAAAATATGCTCGGTCCGAGAAAAATAGGTAGGGAGCCCAATTAACAAAATGTTGTGGACGTTAGGGGATGATCCAGATCCAACGGTGACGACTGCCCGGGTTGGGTCCGGGACAGCTTTCGAGCGCGCGCGCGAGGAGGGTTGCGGGCTGACGAGAGAGGTTAGGTAGGGCCTTGCGGTGAGTGGTAGTGGGCTGAGATGAGAGGAGAGGAGTGCAGCCCGGCAACTGTTTCCGGAGACCGAAAACGTCCGACATTTGACCGACTATATTGTCGCTATAGTTAAACGTTGGGGCGTCAAACGAACTCTGAATGCGATGAAACTTGACAGGCGGTCTATCTACACTATAATATGACCACACGCCAACTTTCATCCCATTCCGAGAACATTTTCCGGCCACTTATAAAATGAAATTTCGGAGGTGCCGCGGGCGCGTGCAAGTGTGTCTGGACTCAGAACGGACAACGTACAGAACCGGGGGAACCCGGACGCATGCAAGTTTTGAAAACATGATGATGCACTGTGGATGATGACATGGCAAGATGCGACACGCAAGCAAATGACAATGCAACAACAGCGAATATTTGGAAGACACCTGGCGCATCGGTCTCGGGGTGTTACAAGGGAGGAGGAGGATTATATATTGTATAGGTGGGCGAAGGGGTACATGGGCCTCGGCCCTTCACTGTGCGCACACAAGCGGGGCCGGATGTCCGGACCTCCGTGAGGAGCCGGATGTACGGGCTTGCGGGCCGGATGTCCGGGCTCGCGGGGTTGGTCTCGGTGCTCTCTGGACAGCCTGCGCCGGATTTCCTGGCAGGTGTCAGATGTCCGGCCCGTCGCAGGGCGCCGGATGTCCGGGGGTCGGCCGGATGTCCGGCCGCTGTAGAGTCGCCTGGCGTCCGTCTCTCTATGGTGTTCTTCTTGTTGGTGGAGCCGGATGTCTGGGCTCCTGCCGGATGTCCGGCCGCTGTAGCTCCGCGGTGACTCCACTTGAGGCACTTCTTGATCCACTTCCGTGTGGACTTGTCCTATGCTTCGAGCTTCTCCATGGTTGTCTCCTCGGTTCCTAAGCACATGTAGTGTATTTGCATGAGGTAGACGCCATGTCTCGCACGAATGGAAAGGGGAAGCATTTAGGAGAGGGTACATCTTGTGTCCAGTGGTGTATGCTTGAGGTCTCGTCGTATGTCCACTTGGGGCTTGTGGAGTAGTCATAGTGTACATGGGGATGATCATCGGATGCTCCGCATCACTTCCCTTCTCATTTTCTGCATAAGCTTCTTATCTACGACAGCTTGATTGAGTTCTTTTGTGATTTCCTTCAAATCAGTGACGTGCTTTGCTACCATATTGGTAACATCTTCTAGCAGACCAAAATCACCCAACTCAGTTGGATTGGCATCATAGGAAGCACCTTCAATGATGTCGAATATCATATCAAAATCAAATTTCTCTATGGAAGCAGGAATAATTTTGTTCACTTTGTTGGCGGAAACAGCAGCGTTTTCACCAGTGACCAGCTTCCTCTTGGCAGCTGGGGCAACAGAACCCGAAGGTTTGTTAGAGGGAACAGGTGCAAGTCTTGGTGAACATCTCGTAGGTGGTGACTTCTTGGCAGGAGATTCATGCGAAGCATCCCAAGGTCATCCCCATGGACCTACCTACGTCTCCCATGACACCACTTGGACCAATGACAAGAGCAGGAGCCAAGGCTATCGAAGATAAGGTGAACTCGCTCCTCTCCGAACTACCACTTTCTATGCATGAGACATGGCTACTAACTCAAGCAAAAACCCTATGTCTGATCAGGTACTTGGAGGAAAGCCTCGGATCACCTATACCCAACGGACAAGACGGTGAGGACACCAAGCTCAATGGACAAGAAGAAGGATTGCTCGAAATTCCCAGGCACCGGACGATCGGTGAACCCCGGACGTCCGTCGAACTACAGGCACCGGATGACCCGCACTACCACAGCCGAGCCAAAACGCCGGATTTCCGAAGACCTCCAGATGACCGATGCCTCGGACGTCCGACCCCGACCGGACGTCCGATCGAAGCACACCCGAGCCGAATCTATGGACGCCCGACAAGCACCGGACGTCCGGACTCTCGCGAGCCTCCGGACGATCGGTATCTACCAGACGTCCGACACCTGTGTGCTGATTTCATGGTGGGCCGAAGCCCATGTACCCCTTCGACCTCTAAGACTATATATAGCCCCCCACCTCCTCTTTTCTAGGGTTAGCATTGTGGTAGCTCATTTGTGAGATAGAGCCTCGCTCATCCATATGGATCTACTCCTTGAGAGTGACCGCGGCCCCTCTACGGAGAAGATCCTCTTGGATCCAAGACCCCCTCTTGGGTGGCCCCATCAAGACCTCCTTTGGAGAAGACCGATTACCTTATGTATCATCCCGTGTTGACTTTGGATCGTGTGATCTCTTTTGTGTTTGAGGATCTAGCATATGTGTGATCATTCCTGTTGGTTCGACTGATTCTCTCGTGTTTCCCCTTGTGTGTCCCCTCATGTTTCCCCTCGTGTTCCTCGTGTTCATTGCGGGATCCGCTCCTTTCGTGAAATATCGGCCGTATAGGGTTCCACCCTACATCATCTTGGTATCAGAGCCATGTTGATCATGATTTTGGAGCCTCCCCGTCGTGTTTTCTAGCCTTGTTTTGTTGATTTTGTCCCTAATTCGGGAATTCCCCACAAAAATAGCCCCAATTTTTTTGTGATTTGTTGGTGTGATGAAATTTCGTTGGATTTGATCCGTGGATTTGCTTTGCCTTGAGTGGATCTAGCTTTTCCCCATCATCCCCACCTTTTTCTTCCACAAAATCGCCCAGATTCGACGGATTTTGACCTCCCCACCTTGAACCCTAGCCATGCCTGATTTTCGCCCACGCACCGGACGTCCGACAGCTTACGGACGTCCGATGACCGGACGACCTGCCCCTTCCCGGACGTCCATAAAACCCTGACAAAACTGATTCCCCCCCCCAATTTTCAGCCACCACCCCACTTTCGCGTACACATCCCCATACCACCACCATTTTCCGCAACCACCATTGCTTACTCATTTCGCACTCCGATACGTTTTTGCCACATTGTGCTTTGAGAATTTGAGTTGCGGTTCCGTGTACTATTGTGTTCCGGCTATTTAGGTACGGTTCGACATCAACATCACCGCTGCTCATCTTCACCATGGATTCGTCATCGACAACAACCACTCCACCATTTTGACACCATACCGTAAGCAAGAATGGTAACCTCATCTTGGTATCGTGATACATCATTCTTGCCATTACATTGATAGCCATCATAGACTTACTTTTTGCGTAGCTTACCCATCGAGACTAGCCTTTGAGTATTGCCGGCAACGTGACTTGTGCACACTAGTGAGCATAATTCCCATAGCATACATACATATCATTGGTGCATATCTTAGTATCATCTTTTGTGTCACAAAGTTGTCATCGCATACACAATTGCTATCTTGGTTCGTGAAGCATTGCACGAGAAAAGAGCTCAAAACACAAATAGCCAAACAAGCTTTTAAGCATAAGAGGAAAGATAAGCAAAGAGCTTTTAAGCAAGAACCATAGCATCATACAACATTCAGATTGACATACTAGATCATCTTGGATCATATCATCGGAATACCATACAAGGATCATACTTGGGATAGAAGTTGTTGCATTTTTGCTTAGTAGGTTGTGCACAAGTCTTCGTATCCGCCTATTGTGCAATCGTGCTAGTGTCTCTCTAGTGTTGTGCAACAAGAGCATTTTCGTGGACTCCACATTTTGGCTCATCCTTGGTTGCACGACCCCATTTCATCTCTTTGCGTGTGTGTTTCCGTGTACCATATTTTGCATTTGGTCTACTTGTTGCATTGCAAACTTGTGAATCTTTTCCAATATTTTTGAAGCTCACTAACAATTGCATCAAATTTTGCGCCACCATCCTAACCAAGCTCCACCATCAGCTTTTACTTGTGTAGGTGTGAGAAACCGACAAGAATTGGTACCAATTATGCTATTTCCTTGTTCCACATTGAGTGATCATTGATCCACCTTCAACATCAGTCAAGGTACATTTGGTATAATTTCTTCTCCTTTCTCCCACTCACATATTTGTTTGGAATGATGGGTAGGCCAAGTACTTCTACCAACCCACTCTACATCGAGCAAGACGATGACCTGAACTCCTACGTCACAAAGAGCCACCTCTTTGGTGCACAACATGCTTTGCATCAAGAGTAACAAGCAATGAGTGAATGCATCGACAACCTCGCCACTGACTTGCGACTCTTTGAGCAACACATAAGAGATTACTTCGACCACAAGCTCGACGACCACAAGCAAGAAAACGATGCAAGAACGGACGAGATTCGTGCTTTGTTGCTCAACTGCTCTTCTTCCACTTTGTCCTCATCACGACGGAGCCGCTCAAGTCGACACTCCGACTACACCATCTCCGACTCAAGTACACCGATATCCAATACTCTTCGACGTGCCACGCGCCAAGATCGTCAAGAAAACTGCAACCCTCTACACGACAACTCTCAAGAACAAAGACATCGTCAAAACCAAGCTACCTTTGCGCAAGCACGAGAATGGCAACGCCAACGCCAACACGAAGAGGAAGAGCGAGTGCGACTACACCAAGAAGCACAAGATGCCGAGGCACAACATCAAGAACAACAATTGCGAGAATCTCAAGCACTTGAGGTCAACAAGTCCTCCAAGAATCAAGTCAAGCTGTAGCCAACCGAGGCCGACAAGCTCGTGAGCATCAAGAAGCATTCCGTGATGAAGTCCACGAACGAATATATCAAGCTCGCATGCATCGTCAAGCTTGACAAGTTCCTCCACAAGCTCGCCAAGAACATCAACTTCAACAAGAGCAACAAGACATTGGAAATCCTCCACACCAAGAGCAAGTTGTGAGAGACGATCCTCCTCGTCAAGGACGTCATCATCGGCGATCTGAACACAATGAGGAGCAACGCTACAGCAAGCTAAAGTTCACCATGCCCAAGTTCAATGGAAGCAATGATCCCGAAGAGTACCTTTCATGGGCATTGAAGGTCGACAAAATCTTCCGTTTGCACAACTATGAAGAAGAGAAGAAGATCGCGATGGCATCCCTTGAGTTCCAAGACTATGTCCTCATTTGGTGGCAACAAGTCATTGAGCGTCGAGCGGCAAAAGGTGAACCACCCATCACTACTTGGGTGCAACTGAAGGATGTCATGAGAGAACGCTTCGTGCCTACCTACTACAATCGTGACCTTTTCAAGAAACTCCAACTCCTCAAGCAAGGAACCAAGAGCGTCGAAGAATACTACAAGGAAATGGAGATTGCAATGATACGAGGCAATGTCATGGAAGATGAGCAAACTATGGCACGTTTCTTGAATGGACTCAATCATCCCATCAAGCAGATCGCCGACTTCCAACCATACTCTAACCTCATCAAGCTAGTGCATCAAGCTACCAAGGCGGAATGTCAAGTGCAAGATGGCTTCAAGTATGCCAAGTTCTCATCCAAGTCCTATAGCTTCTCCAACACTCAAGCTTCAATGACTCCAATACCGTCTACCTCAACCAAGCCTTCTACAAGCAACGTCGACAAGTCGAGTTACAAGAAAGCGTCGACAACCTCAAGTCATCCTCCTACAACGAGCAACCTCAAGCCAAGAGCTTCATCGTCATCTACCCCAACCGATGAGACCGTGATACGTCTCCAACGTATCTATAATTTTTGATTGCTCCATGCTATATTATCTACTGTTTTGGGCAATATTGGGCTTTATTATCCACTTTTATATTACTTTCGGGACTAACCTATTAACCGGAGGCCCAGCCCAGATTTGCTGTTTTATGCCTATTTCAGTGTTTCGAAGAAAAGCAATATCAAACGGAGTCGAAACAGAACAAAATCAACTGGAGAAGTTATTTTTGGAACGAAAGCCACCAGATAGACTTGGACTCCACGTCAGGAGATACGGGAGGTGCTCACAAGGGTGGGGGGCGACCCCCTAGGGTGCGCCCCCCTGCCTCGTGGGGCCCCCGTAGCTCCTCCGACGTACCCCCTACACCCATATATACCTACGTAACCTAAAACTTCCAGAACAGAAATTAGATCGGGAGTTCCGTCGCCAGAAGCCTCCGTAGCCACCGAAAACCAATCTAGACCCGTTCCGGCACCCTGCCGGAGGGGGCAATCCTTCTCCGGTGGCCATCTTCATCATCCTGGTGCTCTCCATGATGAGGAGGGAGTAGTTCTCCCTCGGGGCTGAGGGTATGTACCAGTAGCTATGTGTTTGATCTCTCTCTCTCTCTCGTGTTCTTGAGGTGATACGATCTTGATGTATCGCGAGCTTTGCTATTATAGTTGGATCTTATATTTCTCCTCCCCCTCTTCTCTGGAATGAATCGAGTTTCCCCTTTGAAGTAATCTTTTCGGATTGAGTCTTTAAAGATTTGAGAACACTTGATGTATGTCTTGCCGTGGATATCTATGGTGACAATGGGATATCACGTGATTCACTTGATGTATGTTTTGGTGATCAACTTGCGGGTTCCGCCCATGAACCTATGCATAGGGGTTGGCACACGTTTTCGTCGTGATTCTCCGGTAGAAACATTGGGGCACTCTTTGAGGTCCTTTGTGTTGGTTGAATAGATGAATCTGAGATTGTGTGATGCATATCGTATAATCATACCCACGGATACTTGAGGTGACATTGGAGTATCTAGGTGAGATTAGGGTTTTGGTTGATTTGTGTCTTAAGGTGTTATTCTAGTACGAACTCTAGGGCTTTTTGTGACACTTATAGGAATAGCCCACCGGATTGATTGGAAAGAATAACTTTGAGGTGGTTTCGTACCCTACCATAATCTCTTCGTTCGTTCTTCGCTACTAGTGACTTTGGAGTGACTCTTTGTTGCATGTTGAGGGATAGTTATGTGATCCAATTATGTTAGTATTGTTGAGGGAACTTACACTAGCGAAAGTATGAACCCTAGGCCTTATTTACACACATTGCAATACCATTTACGCTCACTTTTATCACTTGCTACCTTGCTGTTTTTATTATTTCAGATTACAAATACCTTTATCTACTATCCATATACCACTTGTTTCACCATCTCTTCACCGAACTAGTGCACCTATACAATTTACCATTGTATTGGGTGTGTTGGGGACACAAGAGACTCTTTGTTATTTGGTTGCAGGGTTGCTTGAGAGAGACCATCTTCATCCTACACCTCCTACGGATTGATAAAACCTTAGGTCATCCACTTGTCGGAAATTTGCTACTGTCCTACAAACCTCTGCACTTGGAGGCCCAACAACGTCTACAAGAAGAAGGTTGTGTAGTAGACATCAGACCGTCGAGACAAGTTCCTTCATATGCTTCACATGCGGAGGTCGAGGCCACAAGTCCTTTGAGTGTACCAATAAGCAGACCATGATCCTCAACGACGATGGTTGTCGGTGTCAAAACTGGCGGATCTTGGGTAGGGGGTCCCGAACTGTGCGTCTAAGGCGGATGGTAACAGGAGGCAGGGGACACAATGTTTACCCAGGTTCGGGCCCTCTTGCTAGAGGTAATACCCTACGTCCTGCTTGATTGTTCTTGATGATATGAGTATTACAAGAGTTGATCTACCACGAGATCAGAGAGGCTAAACCCTAGAAGCTAGCCTATGGTATGATTGTGTGTTGTCCTATGGACTAAACCCTCCGTTTTATATAGACACCGGAGATGGCTAAGGTTACACAAGGTTGGTTACGAAGGAGGAGATATAGATATCCGTATTGCCTAACTTGCCTTCCACGCCAAGTAGAGTCCCATCCGGACACGGGATGAAGTCTTCAATCTCGTATCTTCATAGTCCAACAGTCCGGCCAAAGGATATAGTCCGGCTGTCCGGAGACCCCCTAATCTAGGACTCCCTCAGTAGCCCCTGAACCAGGCTTCAATGACGATGAGTCCGGCGCACAGTATTGTCTTCGGCATTGCAAGGCGGGTTCTTCTCCAAATCTTGAATCTCTTAAGTAGTGTCTGACTCCCATAAATGTTGGACTTCTTGGTTTCTGTGCCCAATAAGGGCCATCTTCCACGCGTCGAGCGAATGCGAGGAGCCAGGGCGTTTTTACATTCTCCCCCTATCCAGGTAAATAAATTGTCTATTAAAGGGATGGGGATTCTTAGATCCAATCCACACCATCCTCCCACGGCAAGAATCCATCGGAGCGCGCTCGGAAAAAATCCATTAGAACATGGCCGACCACCGCAGCTCCTCCTCCTGCCCCTGTAGCCCTAAGCCCGGTGATTGGGAGAGGTGTTCCATCCCGCACAGTCGATTAGTAGAGCTGCAAACTCAGGGATTTCTCCCTCCAGCGTATATGGTCCCCATCCGAGCCGGACTCGCCACTTATAATGGTGGGGAACAAGCGGAGAGCTTCCCCAGCCCCTCTAAGGGGGAGAGGGTGTGCCTTGTCCCTTACTTACTAAGGGGACTCGGATTTCCAATTCATCCATTCCTCCGTGGGCTCCTGGAGTTTTACGGCCTCCAACTACATAGTTTCACCCCTGCTTCCATATTACACACACCGGTTACGTTGCCCTTTGTGAGCTATTTCTGGGCTGTGAGGCTCATTTTGAGCTGTGGAAAAGGTTATTTTTTCCTTGTGCCCCGCACACAAAAGGGGTCACTTTATCAAGTGGGCGGAGCCGAAATATGGCGCATCCCCGAAACCGGATACCTGTCCGGTACTCCGAAGAAGACGTCCAAAGACTGGCCTTCGGAGTGGTTTTATATGGAGGACGTCCCCCTTCCAGACCCTGTTCGGTGGGGTCTTCCTGAGTTCAACAATGCTCCTTTGAAGAAACGCCGAAACTGGCGCCCACGGAGCCCCCAAGAGGAAGACAACGGAGAAGTCCTTTACCTGATGAACCGGATTAAAGCGCTGGCTCAATCAGGATTGACAATAATCGAGGTTATGTCAATATGCATAATGCGGGGAGTGTAGCCACTTCAATATCACGAGCACCCCCTGTGGTGTTTTAACGGGGAAGATGATGCCACCCGCTGCGGGTGTAAGGGACCGGACTCCGCTGCTGCTTTAGCGAAAATTCTGTCCGAGTTGTTCAAGGGAGAGGAAGAGGAGTTCATCCGTATCAAGCCACGGGACGGATTCTCCATGTAAAACCCTCCAAGCTGGGTGAGTTATACCTCTTTACTCCCATTCTTCCCGCATTCTTCGTCGTAGGTACTCACCTTGCCATTTTACGGCAGGAACTACGAAAAGTTGTAAGGGAGGTCAACAGCCCATCTCCACAACCAGAGGACCCTGGCTGGGCCCTCGGTCCCGGACTCGAAGAGGATTCGGACATATTCATGGAGCTGATAGACAGGCAATTCTATCAATTGAGCTGCGATGACGCCATGGTGGCCATAACGGCCGACTATCCTGGACTGCTCCCTACGTCGCACGTAAGAAAAACCAAAATCCCAACTCCAAAAATAGGATCCCCTTTTAGACACTTCACCTATCGTACACATATGGTGTTTTACAGGGAAGGCATTCGGGACGCCGTGCCGAACCCGCAGCAACTCACCAACAAGAGGCACCGAAGCTGGGTAGGCCAAAAAGGAAGGCGGTCAGGACGAAGACGCCGACGCAGAGGTATGACACAAAACCTCGCTCCGTGGTTGTCGTATTTCTCAAAATGTAATGACGTCCGTGTTTCTTTAATAGAAAAAACGCTCGCCCGACTATATCCAAAGAGGCTGCCGATCACGCCTCCACCAGTCGGGCTCCAGGGCCGGACATAGAGGCAGAAGCCAACATGGGGCGGACGCCGGATGCACCTCCTACAAAGGATGCGGATGGACTATCCACTACCAATTCAGAAGTGGAGAGAGCCATGAATCACAGGCGTCTTCGGGCCGTACTCCGTGACGCTTGTTTCTCGCCAAAGGCATTTGATGCCTTCAATTCCGGAGATGCGTACATCCGTGCTGCTCAAAATGGTCTAGCCAGAGCCACGGACCAGTATGTAAGGGATATACCGGTAAGCAAATCTGATGATTGTATGTATCAGTAGCCCCTAAGACTTGAAACAGTTGACGCAACTGATTTAAGGATCATTATTTCTACATGTTCTTACGGAGAAGAATTCCCAATTGTCTCAAGAGTTGGACGAGTGCAAGGCCCAGCTGGAAGCTGCTGTTGCCGCATTGAAGGAGCCCGAAAAGGGTCCCCCTAGTAACGCTTTTATCTATTGTAAAGAATATGGGTACCAGGTAGTATGCGGCATGTATGCACACCTAACAATAGATGTTGCAGGTGGCCCCGGAGTGAATCCGGAGGCCGTGGGGGCGGATACGGCGCATGATGATCTACAGTGAAATGCTGGTGAGCGCGTGCTGACGCGAGTCAGGCAGGAGGAAAATGATCTCCAAGACACCAATATCCGGTTGGGAGTGGAACTGAAAGATGTCCGAGCCCAGCTTGCGGACTCCGTGAAGGAGAATAAACGGCTTTGGCATGGCATTTTTAGTAAGTGCTTGAACGAACTTTTTAAAGGACTTCGGCAAAGAAGCCTGCTAACAGCGTTATGTCTGCAGGTATGCTGACGGGTCGTCCCGCGGAGGAGATGCCCGGGTCTTCGGGTGATCTTCTACTAGAGCTCTCATAACTGCACGAACAAGTTCGACAGGTGATGTAGGGTATTGCCCAAGCCTTGTGGCCATCCGCGTCCCCGCCAGGAGGCATGGGGGAGCTTATAGAGAAGCTCAAGGGAGCGCAGCGGCGCTTCCGATTATGGAAGATATCAGCCTGTCGACAAGGTGCAAGGGAAGCCTGGGCTATGGTGAAGACACGATATACCAAGGCGGACCCAAACCACATGGCCGAGGTCGGACCTGTGGGGCCCGATGGGAAAGAGATCCCTGTCAGTTTAGTGTATGATCAAGTAGAATTAACCGCAAAGTATTCCAAGCAGGATTGTAGGCTAGACAGCCTGTTGGATGGTATAGAGGAAGAATTTAATCAGTCTTAGTGACTGTGTACTTCAAGTGACATATGTAATGTCCCTAGCCGGATTGTAAATCATTTGTCATGGCGGACCTTTTCGCTTGGACCTCTGGACCTGATAGTCCGGAGTATATCCGAATACCCGCTCGGTTATGTAAAAACCGGGGTATGCTTGGAAACCAGGCGTAGGGGTCATAAGTGCTTGAATAGACAAGTACCCAACTAGCTATGTTATATTACATGGATAGTAAGAAACATCTTCCAGGGAGAATAGTTCCGTTAAGGGTTCCTTTCCCTGGGTACGCATGCCCTAATGTGCATGTCCGAACTGCGAGACGCGGGCTAAAAACATCTGGGGGCGTGTAGTAAATTAAATGAAAGTTGTCTTTTATTCACCGACCTAATTTTCCCTTAAGAACGCTAGCTTTCAGCTTCACTCAGTATGAGGTACACGTCCGGCTGACCCGGCTGTAACAATCGCAGAGGTGCTCCCCTTATGCCCTAGCCGAATTAACGGGAACGTAGGTGTAACGCCCTTGATGCGGCTATATCTCCTACGTGTCGAGGCACGACTTAGAGGCATAACCGCATTGAAAGCAATGTCGCAAGTTAGGCAATCTTCACAACATCCCATGTAATCTATAGATAATAAAAGGGGAGATACATAGTTGGCTTACACTCGCCACGTCAATCAAAGTACATAAATAGCATTACATCAACCAATCACTCATGGCCCGACTACGGCGCCAAAATAAAAGACAACCCAACATGCGACATGGTCCCGATCGCCCCAACTGGGCACCACTACTGATCATCAAGGAAAGACACATAGTAACGGCGTGAGTCCTTGTCGAACTCCCACTTGAGCTCAAGCGCATCATCTGGAACGGAGTCATCAGGTCCTGCATCTAGTTTGGAAGGAGGGGATCCGGAATTTCGAGAGGGTGGTCTTTAAATAGGCATAGAGGGAGCTAGGAGTGTCCAAATGAGGTGCGGTTTTCGGCCACGCGATCGTGATCGAATGCTCTAGATGATGGAGGGGGTTTTGGTGGGTTTTGTCCCAAATTGGAGGGGTGTTGGGCTGCAACACACACGAGGCCTTTTTGGTCCCTCGGTTAACCGTTGGAGCATCAAACGAATTCCAAATGGTACGAAACTTGACAGGCGGTCTACCGGTGGTAATCCAAGGCCGCTTGACATGTCTCGGTCCAATCCGGAAATGTTTAATCCCCACACACGAAAGAAAGGTAGAAATGACCACCGGAGGAGAACGGAGCGCCGAAATGCAAAACGGACAACGGGGAAAATGCTCGAATGCATGAGACGAACATGTATGCAAATGCAATGCACATGATGATATGATATGAGATGCATGACAATGACATCAACACACGGAGACAAAAACCCGAACCCGAGAAAATAAAATAGCTTAATGCCGGAAACGGCAAGAGTTGGATTACATATTAGGTAAATCACATCCGGGGTGTTACAACACTCCACCACTACGAAAGGATCTCGTCCCGAGATCTAGAACTGAAAGAACACCGGGTACTCAGAACGGAGGTGATCCTCGCGTTCCCAGGTAGCTTCAAGGGCGGCATGGTGTGACCACTTGACTTTGAGGAATTTGATTGACTTGTTGCGAGTCTTGCGTTCAGTCTCTTCAAGAATAGCAACGGGGTGCTCACGATAAGAGAGATCTTCTTGGAGCTCAATGTCTTCGAAGTTGACGGTGCGGTCAGGAGTCTTGAAGCACTTTCGGAGCTGAGAGACATGGAACACGTCATGCACATTTGCAAAGTTTGAAGGAAGCTCGAGTTGATAGGCGAGATCGCCTCTCTTGCTGACAATCTTGACAGGTCCCACGTATCTAGGGGCAGGCTTCCCTTTGATACCGAAGCGACGAGTACCTTTCATTGGAGAGACGCGGAGGTAAACATGATCTTCGATCTCGAAGGCCAAATCACGGTGCTTACTATCATACGAGCTCTTCTAGCGGGATTGGGCTGCTTTGAGTTTATCTCGAATGACTTTACACATTTCCTCTGCCTCTGTGATTAAGTCATTACCGAGAAGTTGACGTTCACCAGTTTCAGACCAGTTGAGAGGGGTACGGCACTTCCTGCCATACAGAATTTCTAATGGGGCCTTGCCCGAACTTGCTTGAAAACTGTTGTTGTAGGAGAATTCAGCATATGGAAGACAATCCTCCCACTTCATGCCGAAGGAGATCACACAAGCCCTGAGCATATCTTCAAGAATCTGATTGACACGCTCGACTTGACCGCTAGTTTGAGGATGGAAAGCTGTGCTGAAGTGGATGTTGGTGCCCATGGCCTTCTGAAAAGAATCCCAAAACTTGGAGGTAAAGATTTTGCCACGGTCTGAAGAGATCACTTGTGGAATACCATGCAGAGAGACAATTCGAGAGGTATAGAGCTCCGCTAATTGAGCTGCAGTGATAGACTCTTTGATAGGCAGAAAGTGGGCCACTTTAGTGAGTTTGTCGATGACAACGAATATAGAATCATTGCCATGTTTGGTCTTTGGAAACCCAGTCACGAAGTCCATCTCCATGTGGTCAAACTTCCATTCTGGAATGGCAAGAGGTTGGAGGAGACCAGCTGGCCTTTGGTGTTCTTCCTTCACTCTTCTGCAGACATCACATTCATTCACGAACTGAGCAATCTCGTGCTTCATTCGAGTCCACCAATAAGCCTGCTTGAGGTCCTGATACATCTTCGTGCTCCCAGGGTGGATGGAGAGGAGAGAATTGTGAGCCTCGTTCATGATCACTTTACGGAGGTCACCTTTGGGCACAACAATACGATCCTCGAAGAAGAGAGTGTCCTTGTCATCAAGGCGGTAGCACTTGTACTTGGATTGACTCTTGGCAATCCCAATCTTCACCTTTTTCACCATAGCATCAAGAAGTTGGGCTTGGCGCATCTGGTCTTCCAAGGTAGGAGAGACTTGAAGGTTGGCGAGGAAACCTTGAGGAACAACTTGCAGATTAAGTTTGCGGAAAGCTTCACAAAGCTTGGGTTGATAAGGCTTGAGAATCAGACTGTTGCAATAAGCCTTTCTGCTCAATGCGTCAGCAATCACATTTGCCTTGCCTGGAGTATACTCGATACTCGGATTATACTCTTGAATCATTTCGACCCATCGAGTCTGCCTGAGGTTGAGATTAGGCTGAGTGAAGATGTACTTGAGACTCTTGTGGTCAGTGAAGATGTCCACTTTTCTTCCCAATAAGAGATGTCTCCAAGTCAAAAGAGCATGCACAACTGTCGCCAACTCAAGGTCATGAGTGGGGTAGTTCTTCTCGTTGGGCTTCAACTGGCGAGAGGTATAAGCCACAACTTTCTTCTCTTGCATCAACACTGCGCCAAGACCTTGGAGAGAGGCATCGCAAAAGACCTCGTACGGTTTGGATTCATCAGGAGGGGTCAGAACTGGAGCAGTGACCAATTTCTCTTTCAAGGTGTTGAAAGCGATGTCACATTCCGGAGACCAAACGTACTTGACGTGCTTCTGGAGAAGATTTGAGAGAGGCTTCGCGATCTTAGAAAAGTTTTCAATCAATCTTCGACAGTAGCTTGCGAGACCGAGGAAGCTACGAAGTTGCTTCACGTTCTGAGGTGGTTCCCAATTCACAATTGCAGACACCTTCTCAGGATTCATCGCAATGCCCTTGGCAAAGATGATATGACCAAGATAAAGAACCTCATCGAGCCAAAATTCGCACTTGGAGAACTTGGCGTAGAACTGGTGTTCCCTGAGCTTATCGAGTACCAAACGCAAGTGCTTGGCATGATCTTCCTTGTTCTTTGAAAAGACCAGAATGTCGCCGAGATAGACCAAAAAAAAGTCATTGGTGTAGGCGTTGAAGATGAAGTTCATCATGCGAGAGAAAGTCGGAGGAGCGTTGACAAGGCCAAAAGACATGACAGTGTATTCATATGAACCATAGCTTGTCCTGAAAGCCGTCTTGGGAATATCTTGCTCACGGATTCGAATCTGATGATAACCCATACAGAGATCAAGCTTGGAGAATACTTGGGCGCCTTTGAGTTGTTCGAACAGCTCGTTGATGTTGGGAAGTGGGTATTTGTTCTTGATAGTCTTCTTGTTCAATGGACGGTAATCAACACAAAGTCGGTCCGTTCCATCCTTCTTCTTTACAAAAAGAACACCACAACCCCACGGAGAAGAACTAGGTCGGATGAGACCCATTCTCTCTTGAATATCGAGTTGCTTCTTCAGCTCTTTCAACTCTTCAGGTCCGAGCTTGTAAGGACGTTTGCACACCGGTTCCGTGCCAGGCTCGAGATCGATGACGAATTCAACTGGCCAGTGCGGAGGCATTCCTGGAAGCTCTTCTGGAAAGACGTCTTGATATTCACAAACGACTGGAATCTGTGAGATAGCATCCAGTTCACCCTTCTCATTGAGAGAAAACAGACGGATGGTATCTTCGCGAGCGGCAAAGACAATTACATCCTCAGACGAATGAGTCAATTGAATCTGCCTGGCTGCACAATCAAGCTGAGCCTTGTGCTTAGAAAGCCAATCCATCCCGAGAATAAGATCAATATCCGAGTCACCAAGAACATTTGGAGAAGACAAGAACTTATAGTCACCCAAAGTGATTGTAACATCCGGAACGCATACTCGAGATGTCATTTGACGGGCCGGAGAGACAATAGCCAACGGTTTCGACAACACTTGAGTAATAAAATCATGCTTAGATGCAAAAGGTCTCGAGATGAAACAATGCGATGCACCAGTGTCAAAAAGAAGTTTAGCTGGAATATCGTTAACAGGAAGGTTACCCATGATGACATCTGGCGAGTCCTCTGCCTGAGCTGCATTTAGCATGTTGACCTTGGCGTGCTTGGGGTTATGCTTGACCACAGCTGTACTTGCCGATCTCACAAGAGGAGGAGGAGGCAGACGCCTCTGGTTGAAGCATTTGTTGGCATAATGGCCCTTCTGTTGGCACTTGTTGCATGTGACCTCTGAAAGTGGACGGTGATACGGAGCACTCGATCTTCGAGCTTGAGACGAAGTCTTGTTCTGAAAACCAGGGTTGAGTGGGATCCACTGCCACCTTTGCTCTTCTGATACAGCTGACAGAACGGAGGAGGAAGCCAATACTTCTGCTGCTTGGTCACTTGAGTAGAGGAAGAAGGAGTAGCATCTCTGACTTGCTTCTTGGAAGCACCACACCTCAGTTGAGCAGCCTCTTGCTTCAATGCCATGTTGTAGAACTCATCGTACCTCAAGGGCTCAAAGAGAACAAGAGCTAGCTGGATTTCTTCTCTGAGACCACCCCTGAACTGGTATATCATGCTCTTCTCGTCAGGGACGTCCTGCTTAGCAAAGTGGGCGAGCTTCTGAAACAACTTGTTGTAGTCATAGACAGACAAAGAGCCTTGATGACATCTGACGAGTCCTCTGCCTGACAAGAAAGAATGCGATGCACTAGTGTCAAAAAGTACTTTTGCAGGAACATCGTTAACAGCAAGGTTACCCATGATGACATTTGACGAGTCCTCTACCTAAGCTGCATTCATCAAGTTGACCTTGGCGTGCTTGGGGTTATGCTTGACCACAACTGTACTTGCCGATCTCACAGGAGGAGGAGGGAGACGCCTCTGATTGAAGCATTTGTTGGCATAGTGACCCTTCTGTTGGCACTTGTTACACGTGACCTCTGAAAGAGGACGGCGATACGAAGCACTTGATCTTGGAGCTTGAGACGAAGTCTTGTTCTGAAAGCCAGGGTTGGGTGGGTGGGAAGATCCACTACCATCTTTGCTCTTCTGCTGATAAGGCTGACGGAACGGAGGAGGAGGAAGCCAATACTTTTGCTGCTTAGCCACTTGAGTTGAGGAAGAAGGAGTAGCATCTCTGACTTGCTTCTTAGAAGCATCACACTTCAGTTGAGCAGTCTCTTGCTTCATTGCCATGTTGTAAAACTCATCGTACCTCTTGGGCTCAAAGAGAACGAGAGCTAGCTGGATTTCTTCTCTGAGACCACCCCTGAACTGGTATATCATGCTCTTCTCGTCAGGGACGTCCTGCTTAGCAAAACGGGCGAGCTTCTGAAACATCTTGTTGTACTTGTAAACAGACATAGAGCCTTGCTTCAGGTTGCGGAATTCCTCACGCTTGCTTTCAACCATGCTCTGAGGAATATGATGAGCTTTGAAGTCTTGACAGAATTCATCCCAGGTAATCACATGGCCTCCTCTGGAATCCTTCTACTGCTGGAACCACTCTGCAGCTTGGTCTTTGAGTTGGAAGGAAGCGAACTTGACAAAGTCCTCAGGCCTGACGTTACTGCACTCGAAATGCTTGCACAGATCCACGAGCCAATCATCAGAATCAGTTGCCTCAACACAATTGCTGAAAGTCTTTGGCCCGTTAGCAAGGAACTGGTTGAGTGTAGCAAAGTGAATCTGATTGTTCCCTTGGTTGCCTTGGTTCGCTTGATTGCGCTCTTGAAGAATTTGCATGATCAACTGTATGTTTGCATTGGTTGCGGCCATCACAGCTTGCCATGCCTCCGGAGGAGGTGGAGGTGGTGGTGGATCCTGATTCTGATACTGATTGCTGCTCTTAGCGGGAGCCATCCTGAAGAGGGTGACAACCGTTAGCACATTGACAGATAAAATGAAGCTGAACCAAACGGGTTGAAATTGCAACATATAGTCTTCACATCCGAACAAAATGAACGAATGCATTCCACTTGAAATGGTCACATATCCATAAATTGAGAAGCCGCTTAGAATTTAGGTAGAGGAATAAATCAACAAGGTACGGATCAAGAACGAATACTCGGTAAGAAATCCCAATCTCAAACCAAATATCCGTGGAAGAAGAACTAGAGCTACAAGAATTCCCACCTATGAAACTCCCGAACCTTTCCGGTTATGCAATCAGGTGTTGGGGATACAGGGGAAGCATAATATCTCACCCAAATCTAGCAAATCCTACATCCAGCTGTATCCATGCTTCAACACATAACCGAGAAAACTTCAGAAACCATCTACCTCAACCTTCAAAAAGCATCCGTTATACAAGTTATGGCAATACTCCCGAACTCCCGCCCCAGTACTGGGTGGCGTCGAGGTTATCTCACCAATGAACTGCATAAAAGAGATTTTCGATGTCGGCGTACTAAACTCAGGTATTCCAGAACTGCAACGATAAAATTGTGACGACAACACCTCGGAGTTCAACTCCCCGGGACACTGCCACAACCCCTAAAGACAGGAGGCACCAAGAACAATGTTCCTGTCACAAAACCATCAGAATGATTCCAAGATACCCGCGTGATCCTAAAAAAAATTTAGTGAAATTTGAGAAGAGAAGAGTCAAAACTCTACGTCAGGATGCCTTACCAGAGCGATAAAGGGACTGGGGAGTAAAAAGAATTCCTAAACTCTCCGATATATAATTCCTAAATGACTCAAAACATTTTTCTAGACACAACTCGGCCGCTAAAAACAATCAAGCAATGGGGGCTCCTAAGGTCGGGGAAGGCTCTGATACCAACTTGTAACACCCTCGATGCGGCTATATCTCCTACGTGTCGAGGCACGACTTAGAGGCATAACCGCATTGAAAGCAATGTCGCAAGTTAGGTAATCTTCACAACATCCCATGTAATATATAGATAATAAAAGGGGAGATACATAGTTGTCTTACACTTGCCATGTCAATAAAAGTACATAAATAGCATTACATCAACCAATCACTCATGGCCCAACTACGGCGCCAAAATAAAAGACAACCCAACATGCGACATGGTCCCGATCGCCCCAACTAGGCACCACTACTGATCATCAGGGAAAGACACATAGTAACGGCATGAGTCCTCGTCGAACTCCCACTTGAGCTCAAGCATGTCATCTGGAACGGAGTCATCAGGTCCTGTATCTGGTTTGGAAGGAGGGGATCCGGAATTTCGAGAGGGAGGTCTTTAAATAGGCATAGAGGGAGCTAGGAGTGTCCAAATGAGGTGCGGTTTTCGGCCACGCGATCGTGATCGAATGCTCTAGATGATGGAGGGGGTTTTGGTGGGTTTTGGCCCAAATTGGAGGGGTGTTGGGCTGCAACACACACGAGGCCTTTTCAGTCCCTCGGTTAACCGTTGGAGCATCAAACAAAGTCCAAATGGTACGAAACTTGACAGGCGGTCTACCGGTGGTAAACCAAGGCCGCTTGGCAAGTCTCGGTCCAATCCGGAAATGTTTAATCCCCACACACACGAAAGAAAGGTAGAAATGACCACCGGAGGAGAACGGAGCACCGGAATGCAAAACGGACAACGGGGAAAATGCTCGAATGCATGAGACGAACACGTGTGCAAATGCAATGCACATGATGATATGATATGAGATGCATGACAACAAGAACAACACACGGAGACAAAAACCTGAACCCGAGAAAATAAAATAACTTAATGCCGGAAACGGCAAGAGTTGGATTACATATTAGGTAAATCACATCCGGGATGTTACAGTAGGGCATAAATACAAGAGCCAGGCAACCCATCTTGGCCAAAACTTAAGTCATATCGATGCATATAATGGCGAAAAAGGTACATGCGGAAGAATAACACATGTGCGGGGCATAAAGCCCAGAAAGATAATTAGATTAAGCTTCTGTATAAGAAGCCCCCAGGTATATTGAGCATTGTTAGCGTGTCAAGATTGTGTAACCAAGACACAAGTTTAGCCCTTTCGGGCCTTGAAGAGAAAAAAGAGAAAGAAAGGGAAAAACATATGTGCAAAAAATTGATGGGGGTAAGGAGATGAACATAGAGTCCGGCGCTAGGCATAGAATCTTCGGAGTCTGGCTGCGTTCCATGGGTTTGGCTCGAGTCGGCTATCCGATGCATCCCGCAGATGGTATGCTCTGCCGGTCAGAACCTGGTCAATAATGAAGGGACCTTCCCATTTGGGTTTGAGCTTGTTCTTTTTCTTCTCCGGCAGGTGTAGAACCAGTTCGCCGACGTTATAGGTTTTGGCCTGCACTTCTCTGCTTTGATACCTTCGAGCCTGTTCCTGATAGAATGCGGAACGGGCTTTTGCCACGTCGTGCTCCTCCTCCAGGGCATCCAAATTGTCCTGCCGATAGAGCTTGGCCTCTCTTTCTTCGTACATGCACACTCGAGGTGAGTCATGAATTATGTCGCAAGGCAGCATCGCCTCAGCGCCGTACGCCATAAAAAACGGTGTGTATCCGGTAGTGCGATTCGGCGTGGTCCGCAGCCCCCATAATACGGAGTCGAGCTCCTCTACCCAATGAGTGTCTAATTCCTTTAAGGACCGCACTAATCTGGGTTTAATGCCACTCATGATAAGACCATTCGCTTGTTCGACTTGACCGTTAGTTTGCGGATGATAGACAGAAGCATAATCGAGCTTGATGCCCATGTTGCTGCACCAAAATTTCACCTCGTCTGCTGTAAAGCTTGTGCCGTTGTCAGTGATGATGCTGTGGGGGATGCCATAACGGTGTACAACCCTGGATATGAAGTTTATCACCGGTCCAGATTCAGCCGTTTTGACAGGTTTGGCTTCTATCCATTTGGTGAATTTATCCACCATGACCAGTAAGTATTTTTTCTTATGGGTTCCCCCTTTGAGCGGTCCGACCATATCAAGCCCCTAGACCGCAAAGGGCCAAGTAATGGGGATTGTTTGGAGGGCGGTAGGTGGCATGTGGCTTTGGTTTGCAAAAAGCTGGCAACCGACATAATGTTGTACCAGATGTTGTGCATCTGCCCGGGCTGTCGGCCAATAAAAACATGTACGGAAGGCCTTGCTTACAAGGGCCCGGGCTGCGGCGTGGTGGCTGACGAGTCCGGCTTGGATTTCTGCCAAAAGCTTCCGCCCTTCCTCTTCGGAGATGCACCTTTGAAGGACTCAGGTTGTGCTTTTCTTATAAAGCTCTCCCTCATGGACCTTGTAGGCTTTAGATCGCCGCACTATGCAACGTGCCTCATTTTGGTCCTCGGGTAGTTCCTGCCTAGTTAGGTAGGCCAGGAATGGTTCTGTCCACGGGGCGATGACGGCCATTATCACGTGGGCTGAAGGTGTTATTTCGGTGGCAGAGCCTTTGATTGTGTCAGAGTGTTTGGTATCTGGGGTTGTGGCCGGGTCCGGACTATTTTTGCCGGTGTCCCCTTCCCATACCACAGATGGTTTAAACAGTCTTTCCAGGAAGATGTTCGGTGGGACAGGGTCGCGTTTAGCACCGATACGGGCGAGGATGTCCTCTGCATGGTTGTTTTCCCGAGCCACATGGTGGAATTCAAGCCCCCCAAACGAGTTGACATTTTGACGATAGTGTCGCGATATGCCGCCATTTTCGGATCCTTGGCATCAAAGTCTCCATTTATTTGGGATATTGCGGGGTTCGAGTCCCCACGCACCTCTAGGCGTTGGATGGCCATGGAGACTGCCATCCAGAGACCGTGTAATAGGGCCTCGTATTCGGCTGCATTATTGGAGTCTGTGTATAGTATTTGGAGTACGTATTGCACTGTTTCTCCGGTGGGGGATGTCAGGACGACGCCAGCCCCCAGACTAGCCAGTATTTTAGAGCCATCGAAGTGCATGATCCAATTGGAGTATGTGCCGTACTCTTTAGGGAGTTTGGCTTCTGTCCATTCGGCGACGAAATCAACCAATACTTGTGACTTAATGGCTCGTCATGGTTTGTATGTTATGTCGAACGGGAGGAGCTCGATGGCCCATTTGGCAATCCGGCCTGTGGCATCGCGGTTGTTTATTATGTCATTGAGTGGTACTTCGGAGGCCATCGTGATTGAACACTCTTGAAAGTAGTGTCGTAATTTTCGGGATGCCATGAATACCATGCATGCTATCTTTTGATAATGTGGGTACCGTGATTTGCATGGAGTGAGGACGGTGGATACATAATATACCGGCTTTTGAAGTGGGAATTTATGTCCGTCCATCTCTTGTTTGACGACGAGCACTGCGCTTACAACTTGATGAGTTGCTGCTATATATAGTAGCATTGGTTCGCCAACAGTTGGCGTGGCCAAGATTGGGTTGGTGGCTAGGATGGATTTTATTTCTTCCAGTCCAGCCGTGGCTGCGTCTATCCACTCGAAGTGTTCGGTGCGCCGGAGAAGGCAATAAAGGGGAAGTTCCTTTTCTCCTAATCGGGAGATAAAGCAGCTTAAAGCCGCCACACATCCAGTTAATTTCTGGATTTGCTTGAGGTCAGTTCGGATAGCCAACTGCGACAGAGCTCGGATTTTAGCCGGATTTGCTTCAATTCCTCTACTGGAGAAGCCCAGGAGCTTTCCGGCGGGAACGCCGAAAATGCATTTTTTCGGATTAAGCTTAATGTCGTATGTTCGGAGATTGGTGAACATGAGCCTCAAGTCATCTATTAAAGAGTCGACGTGTCTGGTTTTAATGACCACATCGTCTACATATGCCTCCACAGTCTTACCGATCTGCTTTTCCACACATGTCTGGATCATGTGCTGATATGTTGCGCCGGCGTTTTTGAGCCCAAAGGGCATTGTGTTAAAACAGAAGGGGCCGTATGGCGTGATAACTGCCGTTGCGGCTTGATCAGGCTCTGCCATCTTAATCTGGTGGTAATCGGAGTATGCGTCGAGGAAGCACAATGATTCGTGTCCTGCGGTAGCGTCGATGATTTGATCGATGCGAGGGAGTGGGAAGGGATCCTTTGGGCAAGCCTTATTAAGGTCTTTGAAGTCGACGCATAGGCGCTAGGATTTGTCCTTCTTTGGTACCATCACCAGGTTTGCTAGCCAGTCTGGATGTTTTATTTCTTTAATAAATCCGGCCTCCAGTAGCTTGGCTAGCTCCTCTCCCATGGCTTGTCGCTTAGGTTCAGAGAAACGTCGAAGAGTCTGCTTGACCGGCTTGAATCCTTTTAGAATATTAAGGCTATGCTTGACCAATCTGTGTGGGATTCCTAGCATGTCTGAAGGATGCCAGGCGAATATATCCCAATTCTCGCGCAGAAACTCCCATAGTGCGGCGTCTACAGCAGGGTTTAACTATGCCCCGATGGATGCCGTTTTTGTGGGGTCCATTGGATGGACTTGGAATTTGACTATTTCATCCGCTGGTTTAAAGAGGTGGACTTGGATCTTTTGTCTAGTATCACGTCGTCGCTGTCCACCATGGAGCGCAGCGTGGTTAACTCCTCCGCCACAAGGGCTTCGGATAATGCCTCGAGGGCTAGTGCGGCTATTTTGTTCTCGGCGTGGAGTGCTATGTCCGGATCAATAAATAGAGTGATGATTCCATTGGGCCTGGGCATTTTGAGCTTCATGTACCCGTAATGGGGTATGGCTTGAAAATTCGTGAATGACTCCCGCCCTAGAAGGGCGTGGTATCCGCTACTAAACGGGGCCACTTGGAATGTAATTTCTTCAGACCTGTAATTCTCCGGAGTGCCGAATACCACATCAAGTGTGATTTTCCCAGCACAACGTACCTCCCAACTAGGGATGATTCCTCGGAAGGTCGTACTGCTTTGCTCAATATGGTTGCTGTCTATTTCCATTTTTTGGAGAGATTCCTCATAAATGAGGTTTAATCCGCTGTCGCCGTCCATGAGCACCTTAGTGAGCCTAAAGCCGTCCACAATTGGACTGAGGACCAAAGCGGCTGTTGCTCGGGCTGTTCGGAATTTAGGTTCGTCACTGGCATTGAAGGTGATAGCCGTGTCGCTCCATGGATTTATTGCTGCCACGTGGCAGACTTCGGCAAGGCTGCGGAGTGCTCGCTTACGCCTATTATTTGAGGCGAAGGTCTCGAAGACCGTTAATACTGTATTGTTATCTATGGGAAGGTGCTCTGAGGTATTTTGGGTGAGGATATCCTCACCACTTTTGGCCACCTGCCGGAGTACCCAACATGCTCTAAGGCCGTGTGTTGATATGGTATCCGTCGTACTATGGATTGTGCAGGGCCCGTTAAGCCATCCCTCCAATACGGTTCCACGCCCTGTAGTGGGCTTTTGCTTCTTTGTAATTGAGTCGGGCGACTTATGAGAGTGCACCGTTTTAGTTCAGACTGGGGGTTTTGTCAGAGCCGGATTATCCCAAAATTGCGTTTGGGTTTTCCAAGCACTTTCCATCGCACAGTATTTACGTACTATGGCTGCCAAGTCAGCGAAGTGTGCTATGTCACGGCAACTTATGGCGTTGAGGACTCCCTTGTCCGTGCAATTGTTGCAAAAGAACGAAATTGCGTCTTCCTCGCGACAGTCCTTGACCTTGTTCATTACAAGGAGGAATCTGGCCCAATAGTGATGTACTGTCTCTTGGGGCGCTTGCCTAATGTGGGAAAGATCGTTTGTAT